>NC_043705.1:107291333-107368963 GCF_006229205.1 Suricata suricatta | reverse complement strand
GACTGTCCTTTTTAGGACAGATTCTTGAAACTTGTTTGTGTTTGCCTTTGCTCCAGCCATGGATGCATCATATGATGGTACTGAGGTAACTGTCGTGATGGAGGAAATTGAGGAAGCCTACTGTTATACCTCTCCTGGGCCACCCAAGAAGAAGAAAAAGTATAAAATACATGGAGAAAAGGCCAAGAAACCCAGGTTAGCCAACACCTTTAGCTGGCATTTATAAACACAAGCTGCTTGGAAAACCGTGTTGAGGAAGACCTTAGGCTGTGTCCAGATTCACTGAGAGTGCCGTGTCTGTGGGTGCATGGGCGTGGTGGTGTGGGGAGAAGGGGACGGGAAGTAGGAAGTGGCTGGTTGATACCAGCAATTGCCATTCCTGGCCAGATCATGATCATGTTTTCAGGCTGTCACAGGAAATTGTACCATACAGATGGTGGAAGCTACGTACAAATGAACTATATTATTTATTATTATCATCATTGATATTGAAGCATTTAAAATAGGGAATTAATAAAAGACATAGAATCTTAAACGTTACCAGTGATGTCTGTAAAGATTATTCGTACTGTAGCTCTAATCTCCCTCTTAACTAAACACTCCAAACTTTTTGCTGAGGTTACCAGTTTCGGGCTACTTTGGTAGTTAATTTACTTCCCTTGCTCAACTCTGGGGAGGTGCTGTTGGCCAGTGAGATGGCCAGAGGCTGTGTAGGGGAGTAAAGCATGTGAGTGATAACCAGATTGTGGTCAGCCCCCTGCGTGACCTTTCCCTGAGAGTGGAGTGACGGGGCACTTGTATGTCTTCGCTCATACTGGCCTTTAAAGCCAATCACTCCTGTAGAAAATGCGGTTCACCGAAAAGTAATTCAGACAAGCTTTTGCTTCCAGCTTTCTGGAGGGAGAAACCTGTACACCATCTGGGGCTGTTATTTAAATGTTTGTTTGCTTCAGTGTCTATTTGAGTAAATGTTTTTGACATAAAAAGCTAGGTTTGTGCGTCTTTACTATCAAACCCTAGCACTGCGGTATTCACTGGTTCAATGAGGGAAAATCTGAACAAGTCACTGCTTCCTTTAGGTCGGCTTACCTTCTGTATTATTATGACATCTACTTGAAAGTGCAGCAGGAGCTCCCCCACCTCCCTCAGTCTGAGATCAATAAGAAGATTAGTGAAAGTTGGAGGCTCCTGAGTGTGGCCGAGAGGAGTTATTACCTGGAGAAAGCCAAACTGGAGAAAGAAGGTTTGGATCCTGTAAGTAATTTTTTCCCCCAACTAATTTCTCCATTGGGTCAATGTGGTGAAGGCCTTGGGAAGACCAGCCTTTCTTTCTCCTGTTCCCTTTTCTTGAGAAAACTTTGAGTCTGTTTTCTCTTTTTTTTGTTTCTGTTTTTAAAAGTCTATTCACTTATTTTGAGAAAGAACATGCATGTGCAGGGGAAGGGCAGGGAGAGAGAATCTCAAGCAGGCTTTGTGGTGTCAGCAGAGCCCAATGCAGGGCTCAGTCCCACGAACAGTGAGATCAAGAGCTGAGCTGAAACCAAGAGTTGGACGCTTAATCAACTAAGCCGCCCAAGGGCCCCAAGCTTTGCCTTATGCAGTAGTTTATATAGGCATTTCGCCTGCATGGTACTCATTGAACATAATGAACATGTGTCGTACTGATTGCTGTCAGTTATAACATAATCAGCAGTTGGACTTGCAGAGTTTAGAAGTAGATCCAGCTGCTTTGGATAACATCACATTCTTACCTGCTGGTTGTTGTGCATCGTACCAGAAGCAGACATGCAAGGTTAAAGCTGAACATGATGGAGGAGACTGAGGTTTGAATTAAAGAATACTCAAGAAGGCATTCCAGTTTTTGCCTGTCAGCCATTTTGTATTTCTGGTTCATAGTACCAAAGCACACTGGCGACTTTTAATAGGGCTGGCTTATTTTATATTTTCGGTTGTACGCTCCCCCCCACCCCTGCCCACCAGAGAAAGAGCTAGAGAGCATGAGTAGGGGAGAGGGATGAAGGGAGAAAGAAAATCTTTTTTTTTTAAATGTTTTATTTATTTTTGATACAGAAGAGACAGAGCATGAGAGGGGGAGGGTCAGAGAGAGAGGGAGACACAGAATCTGAAGCAGGCTCCAGGCTCTGAGCTAGCTGTCAGCACAGAGCCTGATGCGGGGCTCGAACCCATGAACGTGAGATCTGACCTGAGCTGAAGTCGGAGGCTTAACCGACTGAGCCACCTAGGCGCCCCGAGAAAGAAAGTCTTAAGCAGGCTCCATGCTCAGTGCAGAGCCCAAAGTGGGGCTTGATCCTATGACCCTAGGTCATGACCTATGCCAAAATCAAGAGTCTGGATGGATGCTCGAACAACTGAGCCACCCAGGTGCCCCAAGGCTGTTTTCGTTTGTTTTTTGTGTTCTTTTTAACAAATTCCTGCAGGAAAAATACCCTTGTTATGGCAGGGTTAACCTTAATTCTTTTTTCAGTTGAGGCATTGTCTCTAATTACTTTTTTGGTAATGTAGAGCAAAGGCTCTTCAGGAATGGAACAACTGTGTTATAGGAGAAGAGGTTGTGTTTTCCCTCAGTGGAGGCCATTTGCCACTGCCGTTTGGATTATGTTGTCCTTATTGGCTCAGCATTCCTCTTCTGGAAGAGTTTTGTGCTGTCTGCAGTCCTGAACATACCACTTTGTACCCCCTCCTTTAGACGATTTGTTTATAAATAATTTGGGAGACAATTCCTGTTGGGGACAGAAAGTGGAGTTTAGGAATAAAGTGCATATGCACCCTGTGGTCTCTCCGTTATAAAGTCAGCAACCTTTTGCCCTGATACAAGAAAATTTTCACTATTCCCGGAATGATAATAGCACTTAAAGCTAGACAGAAATGTAGGTCCTTATTAAGACTTAAAAATTTATTTTGGGGTACCACTTCATATATTTGTCATCATCTCTGTCACTACTGTCAAGAACATAAATAAATTAGCTCTGATATTAACTAGCTATGACGTTGGAAGAATTATTTAATCTTTGAGTCTTGGTTTCCTCATTTGTAAGGTGGGGAATAATAGGGGCACCTGGGCGGCTCAGTTGGTTAAGCGTCCGACTTTGGTTCAGGTCATGATCTCACAGTTCATGAGGTCAAGCCCCGCATTGGGTTCCATGCTGACCGCTCAGCTCGGAGCCTTCAGATTCTGTGCCTCCCTGTCTCTCTGACCCTCCCCTGCTTACACTTTGTCTCTTTCTCAAAAATAAACATTAAAATTTTTTTTTTAAGTGAGGAATAATAGTAACTGCTTACAGTGTTTAAAGTAGATAATGTAAAGCATCTAGCTGAGTCCTTGGAATGCCAGCTTGGTCAGTAAATATCACTCATTAGTCGGTTAAGTGTCCGGTGACCACGTAGTAAGAAAAGGTGGAATTTAGTGAGCATCTGAATGTGCCAGGACTGGGTAAGGCTTCAGATGCTGTGTTTGAACTCTCCCCTGTTGCCTGGAGTGAAGGCGAGACCGTCCTGCCTGCGTACTTTGCAGGCCTGTCAGAGACCCGGTGGCAGCCCGGTCAGTCTCTTGCCAAGTGGCAAGACCCATAGTTCCAGTGTCATTCAGGCCGGCCTGGTTTCTCTGTGCTTGGATTTGTTGATGAAGTCCAGATCGGTCTTTGCATTTGCTGCTACTTAATCTTGTTCTCCTGACCTGTCTGCTTCAAAGGGTGACTTGACAATGTCATTTCTCCATTATCTCTCCAGTAAAGGCTCCATAAAGGATTTGGTCGGTCTGCTTTTATGTTTCATCTGAGTGCTTCTTTTAACTGTCATCTCTGAGTGCTTCCTTTGTACCTTAAGTAGTCTCATCGACTTCTTGCTTTTGATTTATTTAAGGAGCCTTTTGTAATGGACTTAGTGTTCCTTTTGAAAGATGGCATCTGAAGTTATTTCCATTTAATTTCAGTTCTCACTTAACTGTTGACTTTGAACTTTTCTGTTTTACTTATTGGGTAACTTTCAGTTTAACTTGAAAAAAGAAAACAGAAACATCTTTTTCTTGATGCCAGTTAGCCATGAAGGGTGTACTTTTAATACCTGGTGTCCTTGCTCCTCAGAAGAGCTGGCTTAGAGTCCTAGCTTTATTACTTACTAATTTTGTGGTTTAAGAAAGTTCACCTCCCTAAGTTTCAATAGGAATAATAATAGTACGCAACTTCAGAGTGTTGTTTTTAAGGTCAGGAAAGTGTTTTGTAAACTTCAAGATCCTAGTCAGTGTTCATATTTATATCTGCCCCCTGCATGTATAGGTCCTTGTCAGCCCCATCCATACACTCTTTCTCTCATGATGCCATTGGTTCATCCTCTTCTTTGTGAGCCTGGGAGAAGCCAGTGTTCTCAGAATCCTTGCTTGCTGTCTTGGGTTCCAGTTTGACCTGTTGACTTGTATTTTTGGGATTTTACTGAATGTTGTACGTACTCATGTTTAAATCTTCTGCCACTCTGGAATCCTGAAGTACTAGAGCTGGAAAGGAGCTATAAGTAGCTAAATTTGGCTTCTTGATTTTACAGATGGGGCAGCACGATGTAAAAAGTGGAAAGTATTTGCTCAAGACTGTTCAGATCTAGGATTCCAGCTTACGGTTTCAGATGCCAAGATCAGTGCCCTTTTAGGGGCTGATCTGTTTTATCTGTCTCCGGTGTGACTGAGCAGTAAGCTACCTTGGTGAAGCTGTGATTCAGATGAGGGTGATATTGCTGTTGACAGAGGTTGAGAGTAGTCTCTCTAGTACCTTTTACAGAAAAATTAAAGAAAAACCCACCAAAACCATCATACGTGTATGTCCATGTGGTCTCATGCCATTTATCTCTGCTTGTCTTCCCCTTCCTGGCTTCCTCATCCTCAGAACTCTAAGCTCTCTGCACTGACTGCTGTGGTTCCGGACATCCCTGGTTTCCGCAAGATCCTCCCCCGCTCAGATTACATCATCATCCCCAAGAGCAGCCTGCAGGAGGATCGGAGCTGCCCCCAGCTAGAGCTCTGTGTGGCCCAGAACCAGGCGGCCCCAAAAGGGCCCTCTCTCGTGGCCAGCGCTGCCCCGGAGGCAGTGCCCAGCCATGCAGGCGTGGCAGAGCAGTGCCTGGCTGTGGAGGCCCTGGCAGAGGAGGCGGGGGCCCTGGCCCCGCCCGGTGCCGTACAAGAGATCGCAGCCTCGGAGATCCTCAGCCAGGATGTGCTCCTGGAGGAGGCTTCCCTGGAGGTAGGAGAGAGCCACCAGCCATACCAGACGAGCCTGGTAATTGAAGAGACCTTAGTGAGCGGCTCACCAGACCTCCCCACCGGAAGCCTGGCCGTGCCCCACCCCCAGGTTGGGGAGAGCATGTCAGTGGTAACTGTCATGAGGGTAAGTGACTTGGCTACTCCTGTCTCTTTTGCTTTATGTGGAATTCCTACAAAGGCAGCTGGTGCCATGCAGCTGTGATTAAGAGGACTGTTGTGGATGTCTAGGAGAACCACAGTCCTCTGGAACCCTTTTGCCCTGGGGCTTACTCTAAAGTTCTCTTCATTTCTTAGGCACTCTTACCAACTCCTCTTGCCCATGATAGCTAAGGTTTTCTTCACATGAGATAGTACCGGGGGTACGTCAGCATTTAAATGACATGGGCTGTCCATGAATCAGAGCCAGGATCTGTCAAGCTGCTAGGATTTTATGTTTCCTGAAGGTTGTTTTGGCAGACACGGTGGTACCTTGAACTGCTGAGAATTTTCAGGTGGTCTTCATGGGTGTAGAGGGAGTAGGAAAAGGGAAGCTCTACTTAAGGCCAGGTTGATGGAACTTATAGTGAAGATAAGACTCTCCAGTGGCCTAAGTGTCATGCCCAGCTGAGGGGAAAGAGCAGTTTCAGTGATCCCACTGTGTGGCTCCCCTCTGTTACACTGCGTAGTGAGGCATCCTTAGAGAGCGGCAGTTCTGCTTAGGCGGAGGGGCCTGTGTGTGTGAGAGCAGGTGCCTCCGTGAAGAGGAATCTGTGGTGGTCTAAATCCATTTTGGGTGTTACCTTAGTGCTGTTTATGATGAGGAAGCGTTCCACCTGCCTGGTTAAGGCAGATTGATAGGGTGTTAAGAACATTTGATGGGGTCAGAAGAGTTGGATTCTTTCACTCAGTGCTTTTGTGATTTTAGAAAACCTAAGTCTGTTAGAACCTCAGTTTTCTCATTTGTAAAGTGAAGATAGCACCTTTTCTGCATAACAGTTTTCCTTTGTTCTAAATTAAAGGTTTGAGATAACTATAGATTGGTTTTTTTGGGCAAGCACATTGTCTGTTGTTACCGGACTCCTTCAGCCTTCCAGTGCTCTGGGGGGCCTGGGCGTTTGTTCCTTATTCCCTCACAGTAACCCGGTTTTCTCTCCATGTGCCCGCAGGATCCCAGCGAGAGCAGCTCGTCTGCGCCAGCCACACAGTTCATCATGCTGCCTCTTCCTGCCTACTCAGTCGTGGAGAACCCCGCCTCCATCAAACTGGTCAGTGTGTGGGGAGCTGATGGAGATTAGGGCTCCATAAGAATTCTCTTCCAAGTAGTTTTCTAAAAGTCTCAATGACATTATGACAGTAGTATGCCTGCAAAGGTCTCAAATGATCTGGTCCAGGTATTTACTGGGCAAAGGGGTCTGGGGGGAGAGTCTGTGAAACTCAAGCTCCGTACGAACTTTTCTGCTTACGAGCATTTACATGGGATAGGTTCAGTGCCTCTTAGCAAGTTCTCAGAAGTATACGTGACGTACAAAAATTGAGACTCTGATCTGATTCAATCTTAGTATTGTACAGATTAGAAAAAAGGCCCAGAGAAGAGAAAGGACATGTTCTCAGAAGTATTCAAAACCACGGGGGCTGCAAAACAAGCCAGAAGGACCCTATTTTTTTTTGACTCTCAGTTAGTGTTTTTTTTTTCCATCACGTACAGCAGCATCTGGGTTGATATTTATCCCTGAGTATTTCATTTTTTTTTATACTGTTATAATGTTACAATGTTACTCTAAAATTTTTTCTTTTTCTTTTTCTTTTTTTTTTCTTATTTATTTTGAGAGAGACGGAGAGCAGGAGTGGGGGAGGAGTGGCGGGGTGCGGGGGGGAGAAAGAGAGAGAGAATGAGAATCCCAAGCAGGCTCTGTCCTGTCAGCCCAGAGCCCAACATGGGGCTCCAACTCACAAAACTGCAAGACCATGACCTGAGCCAAAATCGAGTCAGACACTTAACTGATTGAGCCACCCAGGTGCCGAAAACTTTTTTCAGTATCTGATTATTCATTACTAGTATATGATAATATTGAACTTTTTTTTTTTTGCATATTAAACTTGTATTTTTAAGTTTGTTAAACTCATGTATCCTGGTAGCCTTTTTGTAGTTTCTGTTGCATTTTCTACATAGATGCATGTTGTCTGTGAATAAGGACAGTTTTAGTTCTTTCTGATCTGGATTCCTTATTTCTTATCACACTGTCTAGGACCTCCAGTACATCTGAATAGAAGTGGTGAGAGCATAGATATCTTTGTCTTGTTCTTCATCTTAGGAGGAAAGCATTCAGCCTTTCAGCATTAGGTAACATTAGTTGTAGGTTTTTCAAAGATACTCTAATCAAGCTTAAGAAGTTCCTTACGTTCCTAATTTGCTGGGAGCTTTTATCAGTAATGGATGTTGGATTGTGTCAAATGTTTTCCCTATGTTTGTGGAGATGGTTGTAGGAATTTTCTTTTTTAGTTTGTTAATGTGGTTTATTTAATTGCTTTTCAAATGTTAAGCCAACCCTGCATTCCTAGAATAAAGCCCCCTTGGCAATGAGGCGTTATTCTTCTAGCATTTATTCTTCTTCTAGAATATCATTGGATTTGTTTTGCTGAAGTTTTGTGCAGAAGGTCTATGTCTGTATTCATGAGGGATGCTGTGTAGTGCTTGTCTGGCTTTAGTATCAGGGTAATGCTTACCTAATAGAGTTAGGAAGTACTTTTTCCTCTTCATTTTTCTGGAAGAGTTTGTATAGTATTTCTTCCTTAAACATTTGGTAATTGCTGGTGAAGGCCATCTGCACCTGGAGATTTCTTAGTGGGAAGATTTTTAACTGCAAGTCCAATTTTTACAATAAGTATAGGACTATTTTGATTGTTTTTTTTAGTGTTTCTTTATTTTGAGAGTGCGTCCATGAGCGGGGGAGAGGGGGCGAGAGAGACAGAGATAGACAGAGACAGAGAGAGAGACAGAGAATCCCAAGCAGACCCTGTGCTTAGTGCAGAGCCTGAATCATGCTCTGAGAACATGACCTGAGTAGAAATCAAGATTCAGATGCTCAACCAACTGAGCCACCCAGGCATTCCTCAATTATCTGTTTTTGTATGAGCTTTGGTAGTTTGTCTTTCAGGGAATTAATGTTCATTTCATGTAAGTTGTCAAATTTATTGATGTAAAATTATTCCAAACATTCCTTTAGTTTTTCTAAATTGTGGTAAAATACATATCACATTTACCATTTTAACCATTTTTAAGGGTACAATTCAGTGCCAATAAGTATATTGACATTGTTCTGGAGTCATTACCAATATCTGTTTCCAGAAGTTTCATCGTCCGAAACAGAAACCCTGTACTCATTAAACTGTAACTTTCTTCCCTCCCCGGGCCCCTGCTAACCTATTTTACTTTCTGTCTCTGAATTTGCATGTTTTACGTACCTTATATGCATGGAGTCATGGAGTCATGCAAATATTGTCCTGATGGGCTCATTTTTTCACTTAGCATAATGTCAGGGTTCACCTGTCTTATACGATTTATCAAATTTCATTTTTTATGACCGAATAATATTCCATTGTGTGTACATACTATATTTTCTTTATCCATTCTTAAACATTCATGGACAGAGGTTCACCTTTTGGCTGTTGTGAACATTGCTGCTATGAACTTCAGTGGATAAGTGTCTGCTTGGACCCTTGGTTTCAGGTGTTTTTGGTATATACCTAACAACGGAATTGATGGATTTTGTGGTAATTCTGTGCTTAAAATTCTGAAGAAGTCTCATCATTTTTAATATCTTTAGATTAGATTTAGTAGATCTTTAGTGATTTTACTTCTCTCATCGCTGATCACAGAAGTTTGGGTCTTCTCTCCCCTCCCCCAACAAGCCTGACTAGAGGTTTTCAATTTTATTGACCTTTAAAGAACCAGCTTTTGGTTTCATTGATTTTCTCTATTTTCCATTGTTCTGTTTCACTGATTTTTGCCCAGGTCTTTATTATCTTTCTTCCGCTTACTTTGGGCTTAATTTGTTCTTTTCTAGTTTCTTAAGATAGAAGCTGAGGTCATTGATTTGAGACCTTTCTTTTCTAAGATAGATGCTTAGTGCCGTAAGTGTCCCTCAGAGCACTATGTTAGTGGCATCTGACAAACTTTGATATATTTTCATTTTCATTTTGTTCAGAATACCTTCTGACTTATTCTTTGACCCAGAAGTTATATTATTTGCTTCCCAAATATTTGAGATTTTCCAGATATCTTTTCTTTTATTGCTTTCTGAAATAATTCCATTATAGTTGTAACTTTGTAGTTTATAAGACTTGAATCCTTTTAAATTTATTAAGATTATTTTATGGCCCAGATTATGGTTTGTCTTGATAAATGTTTTGTGTGCACTTGAAAAGAATGTGTATTTTGCTGTTGAGTGAATATTGTGTACATATCAGATTAGGTCACGTTCATTGATGGTATTCAACTCTTATATCCATACTGATTTCTTGTCCGCTTTTTTTGGTCAGTTATTAAGAGAAGACATCCACCTATCATTATAAGTAGTATTTCTTTTTTTCATTTTTATTAATTTTCATGTCATGTGTTTTGGCTCTTTTAAATACTTAAACATTTAGGATTGTTATACCTTCTTGATAAATTGACCCCTATATTGTTATGAAATGACCTTCTTTATCTCTGGCAATATTGTCTGCTATGAAATTTACCTTTTTTAAATGTTTATTCATTTTGAGAGAGTATGTGTGCACACACGTGAGTGGTGGGGGGGTAGGAGTGAAGACGGGGAGAGAGAGAATCCCACGCAGGCTCCACACTTTCAGCGTGAAGCCCAACACAGGGCTCCATCTCCGGGATCATGAGATCATGACCTGAGCTGAAATCAAGAGTCAGATGCTTAATTGACTGAGCCACCCAGATGCCCCATCAGTCTGGAATTTGAATATTGAGCTTTCTTTTCATTATTGTTATTAACAAGTTTTATCTTTTCCCAGCATTTTACTTTTAACCTATTTATTTTTTATTTTAAAGTACTTTTTTTTTGCAGGCAGTGTATAGTTTGGCTCTAAGAGCAAGACCTTTATGACAGTCTCTATTTTTTAATTGTGACACTTGGGCCATATACATTTAATGTGATTATTTATATGTTTAAGTTTAAATTTGGCATTTTACTCTTTGTTTTTTTCATCCTGTTTTATTTTGCTATGTTTTGAATTGAATATTTTTTTATAAATCTATTTTATCTCCTTTATTAGCATATTAGCCATTAACTTTGTTTTAGTTATTATAGTGGTTTTTTAGGATTAATATTGTACATTTTAACTTATCACGGTCCATCTTCTAAAACCTGTGGACAAACAATATATTTCTAGATGAGAAAGTTGTATCTTAAACAGGAACAACCTTTGCAACCTAATTCAAAGGGCTGAGCCTTTGCCCTCCTGGAAATTGTTATTTCATGATTTAAGAAGTGTCAGCCAGACACTTCCAGAAAAGCTTTTATAGATTATACTTAAGAGTGAAACATCAACCTTTTACACTAGCATTTTTTTTTCTTAAACTTATTTCTGTAAGCTGCTGTTTAGGAGTCTTTCCAAGTTCATGGGAATTTAATTATAGAACTGACCTCTAACTTAATTTTTTACTCTGCTTTCTGGTGGTATTCAGAATGAATATTCTGTATGGAGCCACAGTCCAAACAAAGAGAAGTTTTATATCCCAGTAATAATTTTTCACAAACCTATAGGATCTTCTGTAATTTTCCTTATTTCTCACCTCATTTGTTTTTCAAGAGATACCCATGAAATAGGAAGGGCAGGTGATTTTGCAGAAGAGGAAACCCAGGGCCCAAGAGCTAAGGTGACTTACCCCCAGGTCTCCCAGTGTGCCAGCAGTAGAGTTGGAACTTAGAGCCAGGTCTCGTTCCCTGGTACCACACCACTTCACCCTCAGCCTTGACTTGCTACTGCTATTGTAATCACCTTTTCCCGAGGCTTTCTGGCAGAGGGAGCCTAGTGGCAGCTTGGTGTTTCTCCAAGGGAGGCTTCTGCTTTTTGGCCAGGCTAGGAAAAGTGGGATTAATATCTGAGAAACATCTGTAAGCAACAGAACAAATCTGACAGGGAAATGTTTCCTTTGCAGCATTAATCAAGAAATGGCGCTTGTCTAATTTCTTATTTGTAGCCAAACATAAAAACCCATTGTGATCCTTCAGTTCAAAGGGAAATCATTGGAGATGGTGAGAGCCAGTAGCTGAATATTCAGTTGCATATCAAAGGACTTGATTTCTGTTGGAATCCCCCCTCCTTTTTTTAAGTGGCCATAATCCTTTTTTATATCTCTGAACCCTAAGTCCTAGGTTCTCTGATTTTTAACTTAACAGGAATGAAGATAAAGCAAATTCTTCAAAGTATTTAGGACTGTAGGGTGCACCCAAGTGTGTGGAAGGAATCTAGGACCAAGAATCAAAGATCTCTGGGTTTTAAGTCTAGGTGTGCCCCTCATTCACTGTACAATTTGAGGTGAAGCATTTAACTGCTCTGAACCTCAGTAGTTGTAATACCTACTTCATAGAATTGCTGAGAGCATTAAGTGAGATATTGGTAAAGCGTTTGGCATTGTGTGTACTTCACTTAATTAGTGGCAGTTATTGCCATCTTTATTCTTCTGATACCTGTGTGACCTTGGGCAGCTGCCTTTCCTCATTTGTTCATTTCTAAAAAGTGAACTAATTGGATCTTAGAACCTTTCCAGCTCTGACCTTTAAGATACCATGAATTGGCTATGCTTTGCAGGCTGGTATCTTCTGGCATCTTTGTGCTTCTAATAGTCATCAGGATCTGAGAGGGGTTGCACTGTGGTGTTGACTGACTCACTCTTTTCCTTCCAGACCACTACGTACACCCGCCGGGGCCATGGGACATGCACCAGCCCAGGCTGCTCCTTTACCTATGTCACCAGGCACAAGCCACCCAAGTGCCCTATCTGTGGTAACTTCCTAGGAGGGAAGTGGATCCCAAAGGTAAGGTCCATCAGCCATTGCTGCTTTGGAAGCCCCGCAAAGTAGGCTCCTTGCTCCCCTTTAGAACAAAGTACTTAAATAAATACTCGTTTTCACTTTCTGACTATACAGTGTCATCCACCATCCAAAGAACAGTCATCATTAGTTAACATTCTGTTGTATTTTCTTCTAGTCTTTTTTCTGTGAATATACAAGTTGTGTAGCTTGATCTTTTTTCCCCTTAATATACCTTGCCATTAAATATTCTTCAAGACCATTATCTTTAATTGCTTTAAAGCTTCCTGTGAATGACTACACCATGTCAGTTTATTCATTTCCTTTTAAATTTTTAACAATCCACCTCCACACTGCTTAGTTACTCAGATGCATAGCTCACATTTGCTCACTTTTTAGCTCAAAAGTCCTTTCAATATCATATCTGTTATTAAAGTAGAGGTCCTTAGCCTGATGTTTAAGTTTTTCATAGTTAACTTTCCAAATGTGTACTTCTGTCTCTGGTTCTAAGTAAATGATGCTCGATAAATCAACGCGCATCAGAGCTCTGCCCCTGTGGAGTTCAGTTCAGCACGTTGCTTTGTTACTTGTTTTATGCCTCACGTTGACTATATATATTGTACATACTTGTCAAGTTTTTATATGAGACTGTAAATTGTTTAGGGTCAAAGGAATCAGAATGGTCAAGGATGGAATATAGAATAGATGGTCTTGAAGGATGAGTAGAATTTGGGTAGGTGAAAAAGGAAAGAGAGCACTGTTTTTGTGACACTAACTTAGGCTAGGCTTGTGTTTGTTGGGCATGTAGCTCAGCATGGTCCAGACTTACCTCTGTGGAGAAAACTTACATAGTGGTGTACCTGTTAAGTTCCTCGGGGCAGTTTCCACAGAACATCTCTGAAGAATAGTGGGATGGTGACTTTTGCACTCTGGCAGAAAGTTGGGAATTTAGGGCATCACTAATTCTGGGAGACAGAATAGGTTAATAATTAAAAATACACTTCTGGGGGCACCTGGCTGGCTCATTTGGGAGAGCATGAGACTCTTGATCTCAGGGTTGTGAGTTCGAGCCCTCTGTTGGGTATGGAGATTACATACATACGTACGTACATACATACGTAAATAAGTAAATGCATAAGTATATAAATAAACAGACTTACAAAAAAAAAAAAGAAAGAAATATGTATCTGATCTCTATAGTAGATTCCTGGCACTGAGTTCCTAAAACCCTAGACATTTCCTGAGTGGTAGGAGAGAGAGGAGCATCTTTGGGGCCGGGGAGGGGGAGCACACTTCTGGAGTCAGCTTTTCTCAGTTTGAACTTCTGCCTCCCAAGGATTTTAGCTGTATAACCTCGGGCAAGTCACTTTATGTCTATTCTTGATTTGATTTTCCTTTCATTTGTAATAGAAATTAACAATGGTGCCTACCTCATTAGGGTTTTTGGAGGGATCAAATGAGATCATGCCTGTAGAGTGGAGGGCACATTCCTAGTAGAGAGTAAATCCTCAGGAAGAGGTCACTGCCGTCCTTATTGGCAACAATGTAATTGTAGTCTCTATTACTGCTTTTTACACCATCGCTTCTAAGGGCAGGAAGGCTCGTGCGATCGTGTAGCAGATGTTGTTGAGTTTCTTGTGCTCACCATCTCTGCTGTGCAGCCATTCATTTTCCTCCCTGCCTAATTATTCTCCCCAAAACATACTTCCTCAGCTGCAGTAGGGAGATTGAGTAGGGTAGTTGGAATCCTTCTTGACCCTTCTTCACAGATGCACAGCAGGTTTGTCAAATGACCTTTCTTGTGCTTTTGTACGAAGGAGTCTAACTCATCCTATGGCCTTGTCTCCTTGGGGTTCTGTTTTTACTTTGGCTTTCTTTTCTTTTTCATTTACATCTTTTTTCCCCCTCCTTTGATTGAAATAACTTTTGAGCCATGGTTCTCTTTCTGAGAGCAAACTCCTGATGTGAAATCAAATTTTTTATTAGCTACTTGTCCCCATCTTAAAAAAAATTTTTTTTTGAGTGGTTATTTTTGAGTGGTTATTTTTGAGAGAGACAGAGTGCGAGCAGAGGAGGGGCAGAGGAAAGGGAGACCCAGAATCTGAAGGAGGCTTCAGGCTCTGAACCGTCAGCACAGCACAGAGCCTGTTGCAGGGCTTGAACCCACGACCTCTGAAATCATGACCTGAGTTGAAATTGGACACTTAAACAACTGAGCCACCCAGGCGCCTATAAGTGCTTGTCCCACATCTTAATTTGTTAAGTCAGATTCTTTTCTCCAGAGGTTTTTTATAGAATTACCATGTAAAGAGTGAATACTATGATTTCTAAATTTCATAGGAGCAGTAAGTCAATTTAAGAAGCAAAAGAGTAACATTTTAACATCAGTGCACTTGGAATTTGAGAGAATAAAGTGACTTTGGTTATTTGACAGTTCAGTTCCAAGTCTCTAGCTGAGGAAAAATAGATTCAAGAGAAGTGACTTTTTAAGTTCACATAGCTAATTATGTCAGTGCTTTTCCACTAAATCACACTTCTCAGGCATTGCTATACTGTTTAGCGGCAGAGTTTTAGGATTTCTGGAGTTCTGATTTTTGAAGCTGCAAGTATAAATAGTTTCTGAAAGCTCCCAGTGTGTTCATGCCTGTCAGGAAATGACTCACCTTTTCTTGTATTGTTCCAGAGTTTCATACTGGGTAAAATTAGCCCAAGAAACATTTGGCACAGTCCCCAATGAATTCGATGGAACAAAAGATGGTATATAAAGCCCTTTAACTGAAGGCCTCACCCCACTGGCTCTCTGATAGTGGTAATTGAAATCTCTGCGCAGGCAACTGGTGGTATTTACCTTCTATCTTGAAAGAAAGTGACATCTCAAAAGGGTAGGCTGAGTTAAGGAAATGTGAGCTCACCAGCTAGTTTTTTGCTCTGAGTCCTTAAATTATTCGGTCTCCTGCAGAGGATTTTTATCTGAAATAGCCTACTTAGTGGGCAGCGTTTTGCTCGGAGATTTCAATTGCAGGGATTTATCTCCTGTTTTTCTGCCAACTTTATCCTCTCCAGCAGTCAGGAAGCTCTGTGCAGTTTACCTGGAATTTTTCTCTGTATTTAACTTGTCCTCGTGGACTGTTATTGTGTGTTAGAATCGGGGAATGCTTTACGGGAGATTTCCTGGGTCATCTATACCCGTTCTTAACCAGAGGCAGCATGCGGCCAGGTGGCTTTGGAAATTTAAGGGGTTTGGGTAGTCCGTGACTGGTGGTAGTAACATCAGCCACAGACACTACCCTTCTGCCGCGTGCAGGGGAATCCTGCACCACCCTCACTATGAATTGAGCCGCCGAAAGCTGTCGTAGTAGTGCTGTTGAGGAATGCTGAGAGGCCGATCCTCTTGTTTCCTGGTAGTGAAGTGGGAGTTCAGGGGAAGCTTGTCTGAGGTAACCTAAGTAATTAGATGTAGGGCACAGCCTAGGTAGAACCCAGCTTTTAGGTTTCGTGTCTCTTCATTTATAGCACCTTTCACTATTCACATGGAATTTAAAAACGTTCCCAAGACAACCACAGTTTAGAATAAAAATTACGTGTGTGTACGTAAGAAATATATATGTATGTATATACGTGTATGTATAAATAATAGTGTATTTCCACAGCATACAAGCTAAGGCACCAGTGAATTTTTTAAAGTAGGCTGATCTGAAATAGTAGCTGGTATTTTTAGTGAGTTCGAATATTTTCTAGTAAGTATTTAATATGTATGAGTTAATTTGACTGAGTGAGAAGTTTGTGGTGTGTGTGTAAGCCAGCTTTAAGACTTGCCTGAAAGAATCTGGGACAAAAGATAGCGTTTTCCCTAACAGAATTGGAAGCTTTGAGTCTCATCATGTGAGATTTGACCAATTGGGATTAACTGGATCTCATAAAGGGACCACCAAGATAAACAGCTTAGGATTTCTAGGCCCAGTAGAGCAATATGTCAGCTTCTTTCTAGGCCTAGAGAAGCAGGCTTTGAGCAAAGGTCAGGTTCAAAATGCCAGCTTTATTTGCTGAAACCTAAAGAGGCTAGCAATAAGAAATTTGTTAGAACAGCTTTATGCTAACCTGGGTGTTGACTACTATAGTGAAAGGGACCTGAAGTCTGAAGACTTAGATTCAGGCCAGTTTTGTCTTGACACTTTACATTAGTCTGTTCCTCCCTCCGGGTCTCAGTTTCCTGATCTGTTGCTCATACATTGTTTTTGTGAGGATCAAATGAGAAGTGACTTGTGATGTGTTGTCTGCGGTAAAATGCCAAATGCATACAGGCATTCTTATGTTTTTTCAGGAAAAGCCAGCCAAAGTCAAAGAGGAATTGGCTTCTGGTATCTCCTCCAAAGGCTCGGTGGTTAAAAGAAATCAGCCTGTCACCACTGAGCAAAGCTCCTCTAAGGAAGATGCCTCCAAACTGACTCTGGAGAACTCAGAAGCTGTAAGCCAGCTCCTCAGTGTAGCTCCTCCGAGAGAAGCGGGTGAGGAGAATGAGTGGGAGGAAGTGATCATCTCAGATGCCCATGTTTTGGTCAAGGAAGCTCCTGGGAATCGTGGTGCAGCAGCCACGAAGACGCCGGTGGTCAAGAATGGTGTGCAGCCTGAGGCCTCTCTGGGGACAGCTGAGAATGACAGTCCAGGATCAGACATGCCACCACCAGCTGAGAGGACCAGCACCTCCAGTCCTCTCCCAGCTCCCCGAAAGCCTGCAGGGTAAGTATGTTCCAGGATTGTGTCTAGAATAGCAGGTTGGGAAATGCTCCTTGTTTTGTTTCATGTTGTTAGTAGCATCACTGAGAGAGACAGCAGAGCCCAATTAATGGTTCCTGTTTTAGAGATAAGGAAACCAAGGCCTAGAGCCACAGATGATTGGCCTTTCCTCTTACACTCCGCTGTCTATGCATTGCTGTCACCTGCTGTGCACTCCTTCTTGTCATCTTCCCTGAAACACTTACTAGGATCCTGTTGGTACAGGCTGAGGCCAGTGTTACAAACTAGTATCTAGCCCTGGATACCAGATTTGGAAAGAGAAGCCTGATTAAGGTAGATTCCTGGTGATCAGAGAATTTGTTCTGGTTGTAACCTGTCCCTGACTTCTGTTTGTCACTTCATGTCCATTCTTTCCTCTGAAAAATCTTGAGCTGGGTATTAGAAAAGTCTAATCCTTAATGACTGAACTTATAGATTAAAAAGATTATGTGTGAAGCACGCATAGCCCAGTGCGCTGCAGATAGGTGGTGGTCCATAAATACGGGCTATTTGTCCTCCCCATGCCCTTCTTAAAG
Organism: Suricata suricatta; assembly: GCF_006229205.1. Lineage (NCBI taxonomy): Eukaryota > Metazoa > Chordata > Mammalia > Carnivora > Herpestidae > Suricata > Suricata suricatta. Next base: position 107,351,369 of record NC_043705.1, on the reverse strand, counting down.
GCCTGACTGGATTTTTCATGTGGCCCCTTCCAAGAGGCAGTTGTGGTCCTGTCACTAAAGGCCCTTATTTGTTTATATTAGTGGTTCTCATTGGGGAACAGTTTACCCCCAGGGGACATTTTTGGTTGTTACAAAATGGGGGAGAAGGATGCTGTAGGCATCTAGTTAGTAGAGGCCAGAGAGACTGCTGACCATTCACAGGTCAGGCCCCACCAAGGACGATTCAGCCCAAAGGGTTGATGGTGCCAAGGTTTGGAAATTCTGGTGTGTATTATTTGATTTAAAATTTTTTATTGTTGAATAGGAAATATATTCACATGACTGAAACTCAGGGGATACAAGAAATATACACTGAAAACAGTCTGTCTCCTAGCCTATCCTTAAGTCATCCTTTTCCATTTTCCAGACAATCAGTGTTTCCAAATTTCTGTGTTCCTAGAGACATTTTAGGCATATACTACAAATATGTGTTTGTGTATATATATTTTTTCCTACCTTTTTTTATACAAATGGTAGTGTAGCATACATTTCTACATCTCGCCTGTTCTTATTATAGTATACTTTGGCATGTTTCTGTATCTTTAGAGCATGAAGCCGTGCAGTTTAGACTGTTTTAGGCAAGTGTGTCACTTGACAGGAGCCTTCTGTGGTGTAGGCTCTGTGCTCAGCTTCGGAGCTACCAAGAAAAATGGATTTTGTTCTGCAGGTCTTCTAGCCTCCCTCATGTGGCGGACTGGTACACCTGAAATACTAATTAGAGGCAGAGCGGACATTATAACTACACTAGCTATTTGTATTTCTCACAGTGGGCACTGTTTTATACTTACTCATCTTCATCATGACCCCTGAAATATCTAGCCTGACAGTTGACTACACTATCCCTCGACTAAAATGCTATTTGGAGGGCACCTGGGTGGCTCAGTTAGCTAAGCCTCTGACTTCAGCTCAGATCAGATCTCATTTGTGGGTTCGAGCCCCGAGTCAGGCTCTGTGCTGACAGCTAGCTCAGAACCTGGAGGCTGTTTCTGATTCTGTGTCTCCTTCTCTCTCGTATTATAGTATACTTTGCCATGTTTCTGTATCTTTATGTTTCTTCCACTTGGTCCAGAATTTTTAGATTTCCCTTCTTATTTATTTATTTATTTTTTTCCAGAGTTGACCCGCTCACTTCTGGGCTCAGAGCCCCTGAGCTTAAAGGCAAAGCTCGGGGCAAGCCCTCCTTACTGGCTGCAGCAAGACCCATGAGAGCGATTCTCCCAGCGCCATCTAATGGGGGCCGCGGCGGTGGCCTGGGGCTGTCCAGGGCCAGGCAGGCCTTTCCCCTGAGCGGTAAGGGCTGGGACAAACCCAGGAGCGGGGAGCTGTCTGACTGGGAGGGGCAGGAGTGGGGTTGTTGAGAATGGAGATGAGAGACTGAGGGGCGACTCTGAATGCACTTAAGTCACCAGTTTGGCCTCTGATTGTCTCAGATAAAACCGCCTCTGTGAGGACTTGTGGCCTGAAGCCAAGCACACTGAAACAGCTGGGCCAGCCTGTCCAACAGCCATCACACAGCAGTGACCTGAAGGTAAGACCCATTCTCCAGAGGTAGGGCACCCTGGGGGCGGGGGGCCTGCTGCTCCGAGAACAGGGCTTCTAGTTAGTGTATCAAAGGCAAGGGCAAAAAGCCTATTCTTATACTGGGAAGTGACCTCTGGAATGAAGTTTAGCATGAAGGAGTTCTTTATTTTTAGTTAATTTTTTTGTTATAAAATGAATGCACATTTAAACTGTTGACTTAGAAATAATTTTTTTAAGTTTATTTATTTTGAGAGAGAGAGAGAAGGGATAGAAGGAGAAGGATGGAGGGTGGGGGGATAGGGACGGAGAGAATCCTAAGCGGGCTCTGCACTGCCAGCAAGGAGTCCAATGTGGGGCTCTAACTCATGAAATGTGAGATCATGACCTAAGTTGAAGTCGGATCCTTAACTGACTGAGCCACCTAGGTGCCCCTTAATTTAGAAATAATTTAAAACTTAGGGAAAAAATTGCAAGAGTGAAAATAGTACAAAGAGTACAAAAAGGACCCGTGTACTTTTACCCAGAGTCACTTATTGGTAAGGTATCACCCATCTCACTTCATCATTTGTACTCATGTGTTTCTAAAGTACATGTAACTTAGGGAAAGTTACATGGCCTTTTGCTTCTTAATACTCCAGGGTGCATTTCCTAAGAATAAGGATATTCTGTTACTGAAACATTGATGCAGTACTTCAGTCTGCCATTGTATTCCAGTTTTGTCAGTTCTGCCTAGTTATGTTCTTTATAGCATTTTTCCACTCCAGTGCAGGGTTCAGTGTAGGATTAGATACTGTATTTAGTTGTCTTGTTTCTTTAGCCTCTTTTGAAAAGTGCTTGTTGTAGGAAATACAGAGAATTCAGATAAGGTGGAAGGAAGGTCAGTCCCTTGTAATCCTGCCACCCAGAAGTGCCTACTCTTGGCAGTCTGTGCCCATTCGGCCTTTGAGGCTTTTCCTGTATTTGTGGGCATCTTTTTAATACAGTTTTTTAGAACCAAAAATTGTGGCTCCTACTCCATATTCTGGTTTATAGCCAGTACAATCCATTCATATTAATGATAAGTTTTTTTCGGTTCTTTTTCCATGTGACCAGAATAATTATTAGTTATGATCAAAATTCCCTAGATCAGCATTTTTTACTAGACCTCTTTTTTGGGGGGCCATGACCCTTTGATAACAGTCTTATATCACAGCCCAGTAAATACCCATACCTGTATACATAAAAAGAATAAGGAAGATACATTCTTACTACATACGGTTATTTTGGTATTTTTACTTTGCGAAATGCTGGTTTCAACCCAGTAAATTAATTTCATGACCTGTCAGTGGGTTTTGTGGCCTGAAGTTCAAAACCCCTGTGAGACCAAATTGGAGTAGGAAACTGGGGCTGCCTTCTCTCTTGCGGTACGCTCTGCCAGTCAACTCCTTTGTTCCAAATTTTCCCTGGCATTTACTCTGAAGGCTGATCTGTCACCCAGATGTGGTGTCAGCACTGGGCGCCTGTGTGATTTAGATCTAGAAGGATGGTGATCTGGTCTGCTTCGCTGCTTCATAGATTTCCAGCCCTAGTGCCTTTGCTTGGGTAAACTAGTCTTTTCTGGAAATAGTCTCCTTTTCATCGGTGACATTGGGTATTTGTTAAAAGCTGGAAGACCTTTTGCTAGTCTTGAGCCAGTCAAGTTACATGAAATTTTATATTCTGAATATCAATTGAAATTCAGTATTACAGAATAATTACTAATGCTGTCTTCATTTTTTTTTCTTCAGTAGTATAGAACATTTGAAAAGTTCATAGATAGTGGTTAAAGGGGGAAAGTCACGGTCTTCCTCTCACCCTGTGACATTTTAGTGAACAGTCTTTATGAGTTCTTTCTATGTCAACATTATTCAACCACATATTTGTGTGCATAACTATTGTAAGTTTTCCTCACTTCGTAGCAGTTGTAAATCTGATTCACAGTGTTTCTAATATGCAGTGTTAGAAGCCACACAGGAGAATGTGGCAACCCTGGACTTGAAAGTGACATTAAACTTTGGGCGGGCTGGTGACTGCCTAGCCAGCTACGATGCTAGTCAGCTCACGTGGAGCCTGGCTCTACAGATTCCCTGGGAAGCGGTTTCAGGGCCCAGGCCCTCAGGAGTGGGAGGTTTGATAGAAAAGCACTAAGTCACTTGTTCTGATTCACAGCTAACAAACGGCCCAGGCAGTCGGACGTCACAGGTGAAAGTTGTAGAGGTCAAGCCTGATCTGTTTCCTCCGTACAAGTACAGCTGCACCGTGACGCTGGTAAGTGCGGCCGGGGGAGGGGTTGCCGTGGAGGTGGTTTCAGCTGTGGAGGTGGTTTTGGCCGTGCGGTGGAGGGCCAGCAGGAGTCTGAGAGGTGGCGGGTGCCAGTTAGGAGTGAGAGTGTGGTCAGGGCTAGATCCTTGACTGACACAGATGGCAGCTGCTGTGAATCAGCTAGGTGTTCTGCAGGTGGGATCTGTAGATGGAGGCCAGCTGAGACCTGGGTATTTCTTGGAGTAGTCGGAGAGGAGAATCCAGTCCAGCTTTAGCATTCAAGTCTTTGGATCTTTTAGCCTCAAATGTATGTTATCCACAGGTAAGTGTGAGAAAGTTACGTTTTTTCCCCCCTTAAAATAGAATCACATTCAGTACTGGCATCTTAAAGGATTTGAGAAATGCTCTGGTAAAGCAACTTTGTTTAGCCTCACATTTCGCACCAAGCTTTTCCCTCCCCACCCACCTTTTATTATTTTCTTTAATGTTTATTTTTGAGAGAACACAAGTGAGGGGGAGGGGCAGAGAGAGAGGGATACAGAATCTGAAGCAGGCTCCAGGCTCTGAGCTGTCAGCACAGAGCCTGACATGGGGCTTGATTCATGGACCGCAAGATCACGACCTGAGCTGAAGTTGGGTGCTTGACAGACTGAGCCACCCAGACGCCCCATCACCTTTTATTTTTAACACAACACATATTAACATCCCAGTAAACAAATGTGTGACTCTGGGGTCATCCAGTTACAGGGGAAGCCACATGGAGCAGTGGAATAAACACTCAGAGCACTTAGTCCAGAAGTGGTTCTGGCTCTACTGCCGGCATGTGCATGACTTGGGCAAGTGTCTTTGCTCCTCTGGGCCTCAGTTTTCACCGTCTGTGAAATGCTGCATCAGTTTAGAGATCTATGTTAGGGCTCTTTGTTTGCTCCTAATATTCTCTAAGTTTGTTGATCCTTAAATACAATTTAAGTTAGCCAAGTAACTTTTGGCAGGTTCTCTGCCTAAATTGAGTAAGATACACAGATTTTGAGACAGCAGCTGGATTTTTAAAAATTCTTCTCTGATAAAGCCATACATGTACAGAACCATTCATTCATTCAAAAAATACTTACTGAGCACCTGCTCTGGCCAGACGCTCTGCTTGGGGTTCTGTAGTAACAAGACAGGACAGTAGAATGGGCCAGTGTGTAGTCTGGCCTGATCCTTAAGGAGAATATCTCCTCTATGCTGGATATCTGCTCAGGTTTCTTTTCTCAGAGACTGATTACTACCTTCTCCATGCCATCTATACCTTCATCTCCACGTGCCTCTGACTGCAGAAGCCCATTAGGGTTACCGTCTGGGGGTGGGGGGTGCAGCGGGGCAGTGAGCTTCCCCAGGACCTTCTCTTTTTTGATTAGATAGCAGCATGTCAGAGGAGCCTAGATGCCAGAGATTGGAGCTTAGGTAGTCCAGAGGTCACGACTGTCTTCAGTTAGGGTGTGGACTTTTGTTCACCACAGACTTCAGCCCTCTGCTAGAATAGGCTTGCTGCACTCTGCCAGTAGCCTGGACCCTGAAGACATTTGAATTTCTAACATTTAAAAAACATTTTTATTTCTTTTGAGAGAGAGAGAGAGTAAGTAAACACATAGGAGCATGTGTAAAATTGTATGTGAGTGGAGGAGGGGCAGAGAGAGAGAACTCAGGCTCGGCACTGACAGCACAGAGCTGGACTCGGGGCTTGAACTCACAAACCATGAAATCATGACCTGAATTGAAACCAGGAGTCTGACGGTTAGCTGACTGAGCCACCCAGGCACTTCATGGCATTTGAATTTCTGACCCTAAAGAGTCAGCTCACTTGTTTCACAGATGGGGAGGGACTTGCCAGAATTATACAGGCTGCATTAAGATTGAGAAGAGGTGGGGCGCCTGGGTGGCTCAGTCGGTTAAGCGTCCAACTTCGGCTCAGGTCATGATCTCACAGTACTTGGGTTCGAGCTGTGCTGACAGCTCAGAGCCTGGAACCAGCTTTGGATTCTGTGTCTCCCTCTCTCTCTGCCCCTCTCCTGCTCATTCTCTGTCTCTGTCTCTCAAAATAAACACAAAAAATTAAAAAAAAAAAAAGATTGAGAAGAGGTAACTGCAGAAGAAGGATCTTGCATCAAGGCTCTTTGGAAGTTAGTCTCTATCTGGTTTTGCAGTTGTCACTCTCTTCTCTGATTTACTGATAGCTGGTCATCCTGGTTTTTGACTCTGCCCAGGTGTAAACTTTTGTGGAATTGAATATTGGTCTTACTTTTTTAGGATTTGGGCCTCGCAACTTCAAGAGGTCGGGGAAAGTGCAAGAATCCTTCTTGTAACTACGTCTACACCAACCGACATAAACCACGGATTTGTCCCAGCTGTGGTTTTAACCTTGCTAAAGACCGGACTGAGAAAACCACCAAGGCTCTCGTGAGTTCCTTCCCTAAAACACATCCGCTAGCTTTTTGTTGGGCTTTGTTAGAGGACCTGTTTTAGTAGAGATGAAATGATTTCTTGGTACGTGATCATAATTAGAACACCAGAACTGGAACTAGTTTTAAGTTCTGGACCTAGCCTTCTCTTTGGGCTTCCTTGTCCTCATTATTAAGTTGAGAGTGTTGGAGAACCTTCTAGCCCTGTGGACCAAGAGTTCATTCACCAAAGAGAATGGGAACACAGGCTTTACAGAGGATTCTTATGGGCTCCTGAGTGACTGAGTCAGTTAAGTGTCTCACTTGATTTTGGCTCAGGTCACGAGATATCACAGTTCATGGGATTGAGCCTGCTGGTAGCATGGAGCCTTTTTGGGATTCTTTGTCTTCCTCTCTTTCTGCCTGCTTTTCTCTTTTTCTCTCAAGAATAAGTAAATAAACCTAAAATTTTTATTATTTTTTTAAATAAAGAGGATTCCGAAGAGAGGGATGGGAGGGTTATATTCTTTTCGTTCTGAGACCCGGTGGAGCACCTGTAAGTAGTGTTTTGGTAGACCGAGAATACAACCCTAAGACTTTGTAGATTAGATCACTGCCTCCGGTTCCGTACAGAGCTTTTGGCTCAGTACAAAGCTTTACTTTTAGCAGTTTTGACAAATCTCTCTGAAGTTGGACCAAACTGTTTGAAGAGTAAAACACATTCCATTCATCTCATTAGGGCTCACTTTTTATTTATTAGAACCCCAGGAAAAAATGAGTATTTTCAGAGGTCCTCTGACTTTCCACATGTGAATTTTTTTTTTAATGGTTATTTTGAGAGAGTGTGTGTGCATGAATGCTCTAGTGGGGGAAGGGCAGAGAGAGAGAGAGAATCCCAAGCAAGCTCTGTGCTGTCAGCTCAGAGCCCAAATGAAGCTCAGGCCTACAAACTGAGATCACGAACTGAGTCAAAATCAAGAGTCAGACCCTTAACCAACTGAGCCACCAAGCGCCCCTCCACATGTGAATTTCTTTAACGGTACAGGTCAGGATCCGGGGTGGAGTCGGGCCACTCCGGATCTGGGCTGGACTGTGCAAGGTAGACAGGATTTGGATGCCACGCTCCAGGAGAAGCACGGGCACGAACGAAGAGCTAGAGGACCTGGTGTTCTAGTCACCTAGAAATAAGGGTGTATATAGGGGGAGTATGGAAAACAGCTGCTTGCAAGGCATATTGGGGTCATATTGTGAAAGATCTTTAAGACTAGACCAGGCAATTTGTTTTTTAGGCCATAGAGTCACATTGAATGTCCTTGACCCAGGATGAGGCCTAGAAGGTTGTGTCAGGAAGGAGGCATATGGGGGTTTGGGAACGGACAGGACTACCGAGGTGGTGAGAACCATTTCAAGCTAAGCTTTCTATGCATATGGTGGAGGGCAGGAAGCTTCTGGCAGGTGCATCTCACCCCTGGTCCCAGGTTTGTTTCCATGCTTGAGGTGGTGTTCTGAGGTTATCCCTGTGAGAAAGGGGACTAGAACTAAAGTATGTGGGCACCGATGGCTTAGTGGAAAACACATGGGCACTGGGAATAGAGGACAGCTGGGAGGACCCTCAGCTGGATGCCATCCCTCTTCTGAGTTTTGGTTTCCCTAGTGACAAAAGCGGGCCAGGTGGATTCTGTCTGGACATTTTATTCTCAGGGCCATGAGCCCCAGAGAAGACTCAGAATTGAGCTTCAAATAATCTGTAAATGTCTGAAATAGCATGTAAAATGGGTCCATAGCGTCCATCAGATTCTGATGTTCCATTGGTTGCCCCCTGTTGGCAGTGAGCCTCCTGGATCTTCCGTGCCTTTCATGGGAGGAAAGAGGAGGTCTTCACTTAGTGGTGAGGACATTCTGCCTTGACTTCCTCTCAGCTCCCTATGACACCATAATCTCTTTTAGGGCAGGCGTATCTGTTCCTCCATGCCTTCTGACCTTGGAGTGTGCATACTCTATATATTGATCATGATTATGGAATGGAATTGAGTTCTGAATTAAGTAGAATCTCTGAACATTTATTTCTCCTATTTGATTGTAGCTGTTGATGTAGTTTGCAAAGTGGAAATGGATGTTGGTCCCTGGGTATAGGATAATGAGGTGACCTAACTCTCCAGGTCAGATAGGAATTGTTCAGGGACGTCTAGCCAATTGATTTCAAATCCCTGCTCTTTGAAATTTATATTCTTTTGTCTTTGGTAATAGCTGCCTACCTCCAGTACCCTTCTAACATTCTGTCACCTTTCAACTTTCTAAGTTTTAGAGAAATAAAATGTAATTCTTGTTTTCTGTAAACTGAAACACTGGCCTGAGACCCAAGGATCTTAGTGTGTGATGCTCTCTGAAGCCCCCTGGTGGCTATGTGCTTCCTGCGCAATTTGTCCTCTGTGGCGGCAGCATCTCTGGGCTGGAATGGTCCCCATTCCTTTCTGTCCTTTACTGTGGCTCAGAGTAGAAGGATAGTACTCCTGCCAGCTGTTCTTCCAGCCCATAGTTCAGCACAGACATGACTGGAAACACCCTGTCTCCCAGGGCAACTCATTCTAGTGTCAGTCAGCTCTCTGCAGCCGTTCATTTTTCTTTCAGCAAGCATGCATTTGAATGCCTACCATAGGTCAGGCCTTTGGAGGTACACAGATAAATAGGACATGGCCCCTTCCCTTTAGGAATTCACAGTCTAGTGGAGAAGAAAGATAAGTAGCCAAACTTACAGAGGATGAGAGAAGAGTTAGAGGTGTGCAGAATTCATAGAAGTGTTCTTCTTGTGATTAGGCAATTAACTTCTGCAAAGCAGCCTATAACATGTCCAGCAAATATGAATTAGAATCTTTAGTGTGCCCTCATGCTGGTTTTGGGAATCAGCAAATAAACAGGGACCTTATACTCACTGAAGATAGGGGAACAGTCTCGCCAACTGTGAGACCCTGAATTCTGCAGTGGAGAGATGGACTCTGGAAGCATGAAGGAGGGAGCGATTCCTGCTGCATTTATTCAAGGGATCAAGGAGGAACCTCCTTTGAAAAGGACCTGTTTTTAATAAGCATTTCAGAACTTAGTCCTGAAAGCCTTTAACTGATACATGAAATAGTCCCCTTGTTCCCAGAAGATGAACGTGTTAAGGACAGACACCTTAAGTGGTACAGGTACTTGGTGACATCGCACAACTACATCTGTAGAGCTTTCGTTGTAACCCAGGTACTATTCTGAGTGCTTTACTTGCAATATTTTGTTTACTCTGCATGGCAGCTCTGTAGATTACTAGTAGTTCATCCTTCATTTCCAAGTGGTGTGTGTCATCCTCTGATTTTACTCATAGAGAACCTTGTGCCTGAGAGAGAGAACTTGCCGTGAGTCATGCAGCGAGTTATTAACTGAGGTGGCTTGGAAACTGGGCTTCCGGCCCTCTGCCACTTGCAGCCTCACAGTGTTTTAGACCGAGGGTGGCAGTGCCCTGGGTGCTTGCTGATCGTTCAATCCGCTCTTTTCCCAGGAGGTCAGCTCACCACTCCCAGATGTGCTGAGTGCCACAGAGCCCCTGAGCCTGGCCCAGAGGGAGGTCCAGCGCCAGTCCACACTGCAGCTGCTGCGCAAAGTCTTGCAGATTCCTGAGAACGAGTCAGAGCTGGCCGAGGTCTTCGCCTTGATTCACGAACTCAACAGCTCTCGACTCATTCTGTCCAACGTGAGTGAAGAGACAGTCACCATCGAGCAAACCTCTTGGTCGAATTATTATGAGTCTCCGTCCACGCAGTGCCTACTCTGTAGCAGCCCATTATTCAAAGGGGGACAAAAGTAAGCACCCCTTTCAGACTTACCCTGTCCCTAGCTGCCCTATCTTACTTGGCCCATCTTGCCCCCTTTTTTCAAACAACTGTAAAGCTATATCCTTTGAAGAGGTTATTCTCTGCTTCTCTTAGGGTTTCTTTGCTTTTTCAACAGCCCTATGGTAAAATCATCATAATTAATAATTATCCATTATTTCTATTGCAAATGCCTGCAAGTTGTTGTCACCAAGTTAGAATTTCATTTATCTCTGGACTGCCCAGCACAGTGCTTGGATTTGGGAGCTCAGGGGGATTGGTTAACGTAGGTAATAAACCCAGAGTAGTATTGCCTTGAGGGTGATTCCACAGACCACATGCAACAGAGCAGAGATGCCCACCCAGAATACCCGGGAACACAAGCTCCAGCATCTTCATTTGCCTGCTCCATTAAAATCTTGAGGACTTTGCCATTGATCACTGAGCCCCGGAACTGCATTAAATTGACTTCCCTTCTGTTTTTCTGTCGGTGATGTTTTGGTACTAGCTCCCTGGCTGGGCCCCAGGAGTGCTGGCTGCTGACAGCCAGCCGGCTACAGGTGGTGACTGCCCAGGTGAAGATGTGTCTGAATCCTCACTGTCTGGCCCTGCACAGCTTCATGGACATCTATACAGGTGGGTGTCGTGGTCTGGCCCTCACAGCTTCATGGACATCTGTGCAGGCGGGTGTCAGCCTTTCTTCCCTCCAAGGGCCCCAAAACAGGCTTCTAACAGCCTCTGTTGGTCAGACCTCTGGTCCTTGGAGCATTGCACCTTCTCTCAGATGTGGCTTCTGAGAGAGGGGATTTTTCCTCCTGGATGTCTTGGTCCCAGAAGATTACGCTTATCTCCAGTATCAGGGCTCTCGTATCGGGATCTTTAAACAAAGTTAATTTTTAAATAACAGATCTTCATCATGCAGAAAATAGAAAATAGTACAAAGAAGAAACTAAAAATCAATAGTAATCATGCTGCCAGAGATAAACACTTAACAGTATGATCTCTAATCTTTCATATGTTTTTCTTCCATATAAAATATAAGGAAATATGGAATTTATGGGTTTATAGTTTTTCTTTCAGCAAAAGTGGGGTTGTGCTGGATATTATTTTGGAATATTCTTTTTGATGCTATTTTGGAATATTCTTTTTTTTTTTTTTAATGTTTGTTTGTTTTGAGAGCGAGAAAGCATGAGCCTGAGCAGAGAGGAGCAGAGTGGGGGAAAGAATCCCAAGCAGACTCCATGTGGGGCTTGATCTCATTACCATGAGATCGTGACATGAGCCAAAATCAAGAGTTAGAGCTTAACCGACTGAACCCCCCAGGCACCCTGGAATATTCTTTCTCAGTTTGGTAGTGTATCATGGGCATTTTCCTGTGCCAGCAAGTGGAAAAATACTTGTCCAATTTTAGAGAGTTTATGGGACTCCATTTTAGAATTCTCTTATAATTAACTTTGTGTATAGCCTTAATTATTTCCTTTGGACAAGTGCTCAAACTGGAGTTGCTGCATATTCACCCATTCTCCCTATATGTTCATCAACATCAGGCAGCTGTGGAACATTCATCATGTACCAACATTGTAAGAATTTGGATCTTCAATTTCAGATGTAGAATTGAGTGCCAAAGATTAAAGAGTATTTGTTATTTATTCTCTTTGTCGTCAGATCTTATGCTGCCTTGCTTTGTATCCAAGCTCTCAGTGTCTTGTGTTGCCCAACTGAGTTTGTATTATTTCATGCTTTTGCCAGCAGTTAATGAGGGTGCCATTTCCCTGCAGTCTATGTCAGTAATACCGAGGATTATATATTTCTTTTAACTTTAGCTTTCCTTTTAAATTTACGTAATAGTAACATTCACTTCGTTGTTGTACAGTTACATGAGTTCTGACTGTGCACCGAGTTGTGTCACTGCCACCGCAGTCAACGTATAGAACAGTTTCCTGGCCTGAAACACTCCTCCCCTGTGCTTTCACCCTGACCTCTAGGTGCTTCATTCCTATAGTTCCATCTTTCTAGAATGTCATCTAATCCAGTCATAGTACTTAGTATTTTTAAAAAGCATATTTTAAAGATTAAAATTTTTTTGAGTATAGTTGATACACAATGTATGCAGTATTTTAAGTGAGTCTGGCTCTCGTTAAACATCATGCCTTTGAAAGTCCTCCATGTTGTTGCATGTGTCAGCAGTTTGTTCTTGTTGAGTAGGTTTGCATTGTGTGGAGTACCACATGTAGTTTGTTCACTGAAAAAAAATTTTTTTATGTTTATTTTTGAGAGAGACAAAGTGCAAGTGGGGGAGGGGAGACGCAGAGTCCGAAGCAGGCTCCAGGCCCTGAGCTGTCAGCATGGAGCCAGACGTGGGGCTCGAACCCACAAACTGGGCGAGATCATGACCTGAGCTGAAGTCGGACACTTAACCGATTGAGCCACCCAGCTGCCCCATTTAAAAATATTTTTTTAAATGTTTGTTTATTTCTGTTCACTCTTTGTTTGAAGGACATGTGTGTTTTGGGCACTTCTGAGTAGAGCTCCTGTGAACAGGTACAGGCTTTTGTGTGAACACAAGGTTTCATCTTTTCATCAAGTTGGAGTCAAACTCCTGGGCCTTATGCTGAGGGTATCTTTAATTTTTAAAGGAATTGCCAAACTGTTTGCCAAAACCTATGAGCACTTGGTATTGTCAATTTTTTTGTTGATTTTCTTAGCTGTTCTGATGATTGTATGTAGTGGTATCTCATTGTGGTTTTAATTTGTATTTCCTCGGTGACTAATGATGTTGAGCATCTTTTCATGGATTTATTTGCCAGCCACGTGTCATCTTTGGTGAAGTGTCTATTCTATCTTTGGTCTATTGGATTGGATTGTTTTGTTTTCTTACTGTTGCTTTCTTTATATATTCCAGACCCTCAAGTCTTTTGTCAGATAAGTGATTTACAAATGTTTTCTCATGACATGATTTCTGACTTGACTTTTCATTCTTTCAACAGAGGCGTCCACAGAGCAGAAGTTCTTGGTTATGACAAAGATTGCTTCATCAGTTTCTTTTAGGGATTATGTTTTTCGTGGTCTCTCAACCTTGGTGAAGACCATAAATATTTTTCTGTTTTCTTCTAATTTTTAAATAATTTTATGGATTACATTTAAGTTTATAATTCATTATGAGTTAATTTTTATATAAAGTGTGGGTTTAACATGTGAGATCCAGATTGAGTTCTTTCTTTTTTTTTTTTGCATGTGGGCATCCACTTGTACCACCATTTGTTGAAAGGTAGTCTTTTCTGCATCGAATAAGCTTCTTTGTTGAAAAACAATTGATCATATGTGTGGGTTTATTTCTGTTCTCTTTCATTGTTTTACCTTTGTCTATCCTTTTGCCAATACCACACTTGTCTTAATTACTACAACTGGATAATAGGTCTTAGTATGAGTCCTCCAACCTTGTTCTCCCTGAATTGTTTTGGCTATTTTGGTTGGTTTGCTTTCCTTTTTTTAAAATAAATTTTGAGAGAGAGTGCATGCCAGTTGGGAAGGGGCAGAGGGAGGGAGAATTCCAAGCAGGCTCTTCATGGTTAGCACAGAGCCCAACGCAGGGCTCATACCCACTTACCATGAGATCATGACCTGAGCCGAAATGAAGAGTTGGACACTCAACAGACTGAGCCACCGAGATGCCCCTCCTTTGCATTTCCATGGATATTTTAGAATCACCTTTTCCGTAGCTGCAGAGTCCTGCTGGAATTTTATTTGGGATTGCATCGAATCTGTAGCTCAATTTGTGAAAATCCTACATGCTTAAAAATATTGAGTCTTCCAATCCATAAACATGTCCATCTCTTTAGGATTTCTTTTATTTCTTTCATCAGTGTTTTATAGTTTTCAGCATATAAATCCTGCATGTATTTTGTGAAGTATTTCATTTTGTTCAGTGCTAAATGACATGGTTCAATTTCTTTTTAGTGTTAGTTTAGAAAAACTGTTGGGTTTTGTCTGTTGAGTTTTTATCCAGTGACCTTGCTAAACTTCCTTATCAGCTTTAGGAACTTCTTGCAGATCAGTATTATAATTTTTTAAAGCTTTGCCAGTTTGATTAAGTAAAAACTGGTGTATCATTTCTTAATTTGTTGCATTTCTTTGATTCCTAAGAGGATTGAATATTTTTTCTGGCATTTTTAAGCCTCTTTGAGAACATTTCCATTCTTCATTGGAGTATTTTGTTGATAGAGTTATTCCCCCGTTTATCAATTATCTTTTAATTGTGATTACATTTATTTGTGATTTTTTTTTTTTTTTTTTTTACACAAAGGTGGTGGGGGCTTTTTTGTTTATTTTTGGTCTTTTGGGCTTTTTTTTTTTTGTTTTGCTTTTTGTTTTTGTTTTAATATTTATGTAACCAGATTTGGCCTTCTTCTTTATGGTTTCAGCATCTGGTATCATGGTCAGAAAAGCCTTTCTCACTCCTTTATACTCTTCTCTAATGAGAACACACATTCTTCAACTTACTTTTGTGCAAATTTGTGCTTTATTCTCTAATGAGAACACATATCCTTGAATTTACTTTTGTGCAGATATAAAATCACCCTCTTTTATTTGTCTTAAACTGGCTGCATTTAAATTTTTCTGAGTCTTTCATCTTGGGATTTTGTTAGGGGTGATTTTTGTTACATCCCTGGGCCACAGGGTGCTCCTGGCCTTTCCCCACGGGGTGGCCGTTGAAAAGTAGAGGAAGGGCCTCCCCGCTGGTCCTGAGGACTGAGCTGGGCCCTAGGGAGGGCTTTCTCTTCTTAACAAATCCTCTACAGATTTCATTGCTTGTTTCTTCATTTAACTGTGTTATTCTGGACAGCTCCCATGTCAGAGCATTAGCTCTACCGCATTCCTTCTAATGATGTGTAATTTCCTATTTTAGAAATGTACCATCACTAATTTAGCTCTTCCTTTATTGCCAGTTAGTTTGTTTCTAATTTTTTGCCATATTGTGGATGTTTTACAGTGAGTTTCTCTGTTGTCTCTTTTTAACTCTGCAGGTCTCTTTAATGTGGGGAACAAGCTGCTAGTGAGCCTGGACTTGCTTTTTGCAATCCGAAACCAGATCAAGCTGGGAGAGGACCCCAGGGTGTCCGTCAGCGCTGTCCTGAAGTCGGTGCAGGAGCAGACAGGTACGGGCTGTCGTGCTCCCTTTCCCGTGCCGGTCCTGCGTCCCTTGGAATTTTCAGCAATGGACTTCGGTAGAATCATCTTGGAGAAGAATCTGATAGTTTGAAAAGGAGACATTCTTGACTTCTCTAATACACTTCTCCTTTTGACTTGTACAAATGCCAGACTTAACTTTGGAAAGCATGAGTCTTCCCATCTATCTAGGGACCCTCAGCACAAGGTTAAGCCGACTCTTTATAATCATCCTCTGATTATAAGTACACTTGGCCTCACTGCATGCTGATCAGACTCATGCTGAGTACATGGCTTCTGGAGGTCTGCTACCGGTCCCAAGGCTCATGTTGAGATCTGGTCACCACCACCCCTCTTATTATTAGAAATTATTTTTCCCCTTGCTTTCCTTACTTCTTTCTACTGGTGCTTTTTCCTTCCTGTCCCTGCAGGCTTCTGTTCCTTTGCACCTTGCTTGCTATGAGGTCAGATAGAGTACTGCAGAGGCTCTAGGATCCGACAGGCCTGTGTTTGAGTCTTGGCACCACCACTGTGGTGCCAGTGTATTTTTGAGCAAGTTATACTCAGCCTCAGTCTCTCCGGTTATAAAATGAAGATGAGAACAACTTCTCTTTCATAAAGATGTGAGAGTTAAGTGAAATAATGTATTTGAAGCTGATTTGCACTGTGTTTGGTGCCTTGTAGGTGCTTGGTGCAAGGTCATTATAACTCTGCTTGGAATTGTCCTTTGGGGTCGCCACCCAAGCCCTTAAGGCCAGGGTGCTTGACCCTTGGGTGTTCTTAGGGGAGAAGCCGTCTGCAGAGGTGCTGTTCTTGCTGGCCGTTGGCTCATCCCCGGTGGCCTCATGGTCTTCTGTGGCTTCTCAGAGCTCTTGCTCCCCTTGTAGAGAAGACCCTGACCTCGGCGGAGCTGAGTCAGCTGCAGGAGCTGCTGTGCAACGGCTACTGGGCTTTCGAGTGCCTCACCGTCCGAGACTACAACGACATGATCTGTGGCATCTGCGGGGTGGCTCCCAAGGTGGAAATGGCCCAGAGGAATGAAGATAACGTGCTGGCACTGAAGAGTGTGGAGGTAAGTGCGTCCCGGCTGCCTTTAGGACTGTCCTCACTCCTCAGCAGCCACCCTCCTGCAAGCTGTCCCAGGAACAGACGGCTCCAGTCCTGCCTGGGAGAGGCGCGGGGCTGTTTCATCTCAGGAAGGCTGGGCGGAAATTGAGGCGTTTGTTGCTTACCCAACACATTTATTCAGCATGAACCAGGTACACTTTCTGGACACTTGGGACGTGGCAGTAAAAACCCACAACGTTTCTGTGCTCATGGGACTCGAATTCGGCTTTGGGAATTCATGAAATCCCCAACTTTGGGAATTTGTCAGGCAACAAACATTGTTAATAATTGTATATTCTATTAATGTCTATATTGTATGTAATAAGCAGTTATTAAAAGCATAGTGACAGTAAAGCAGGTGAAAAGGAAGCAGTCTTGTGGAGAGCAGGATGCCTGTTTTCTAGAGGGACGTAGGTGGAGGCCTCTTTGATGGGTGGCATTTGAGGAGAGATCTGAAGCCCACATAGCTCTTAGGGGAGGAATATTCCAGGCAGAGTGAGCAGTGAAACAGGGTCTGAGGTGTGCTTGCTGTGCACGGTTGAGGAATGGTGAGGCGGCCAGTGTGCCTGGAACAGGTGAGTGAGCAGTGGAGAGAGTGGTGGGGTGTATGAGTCCAAGAGGCCATGGGAGGCCAGGCCCCACAGGGACGTGTGGGCCCATGTGAGGACTGACACCAAGTGAGATGGAGAGCCATGGAAAGGAAGTGTGGGAAAGAGGGATCTGCTCTGTGACTTAGCTCCGTAAGTGAAAAATGTTCACAGAGGGAATACCAAACTCAGATGGCTTTTACGCCTTAATTCTAACATCTCCATGAAACCTATGATTCTGATCAGAGAATGGTAAAAGCAGATCTGTTCCTCCACCTCACTGTATAAGGGCAAATCACCTTGAAAATAAAATGAGACATTTACTATAAGGACAGATTGGAGCTGATTATACTAATGAATATGGATGCCACAGTGCCGAATAAGATCATAGCAAATAGAGTAACACATCGTGATGAAGCTTATCCCGGGAAACTGAGATTGTTTAAACATTAGAAAATATACTAATGTAATTTGCTTCTGTACAGGTGATAGGGAAAAACCCATATGGTTATTTCATTAGATGTGAAAAAGGCTTTCATTATTATTTAACACTAATTTCTGATAAAACTCCTGGTAAACAGAAAGTAAGAGGACTTTTTCTTTCCCTGGTTACGTGGTGTTCAGAAAACGCCATAGATTGCCGAACTCTCTCCCACGATCATGCCGAGAGGTTCGGTCTGCATGCCTGTGAGTGCGCAGGTGGTAGCGTAGCAGTGGGGTGCCAGCTCTCCAGCCTCGAACTTGCCACATCAAGTGTCCTTGAGGCACTGGACCTTTAGCTCACCTGTTCTCCACCAGGGGTGGTGCGGGGCCTCTAGAGAAAAGTTTGGGTCCATTTTGGCATGGCCAGTTGAGCCTATTAGGGATTGAATGCATATGCCTCTGTTTCTTCCCAATTAAAAAAAAAAGCATATATTTTGATTACATATTCCTTTGAAGGATGGTGGTTCATAACAAGAGGTATGAAAGTAAGCATAGTGCTTTCTGGAGTCTTCTCTCTATTGTTTGTAGATAAAATGAACTGTAAAAACATTTTGCTTTGGTGTGTTACTTCATCAAGAGCTATTGGCAGGCTCCTTTGGGTCTGCTCATCTCATGGTACCGGGTGGCAGTGTCGGTGGTAACGCAGCTGCAGGGTAGTGAGCGTGGTACTACCCGGGCCAAGTTCTCACTCAGCTTAGTGCTTTACTATAGGACTGACTTCTCCAGCCCTGTGAGATTTTTGTCGATGAAGGGACTGAAGCCCAGGGGTTTTGTCCAAGCTCACCCTGCCAGGAGGGGCGGAGCTGGGACTTGACCTTGGTCTTGGCTGTCTGACTCCAGAGTTCGTAAGCACTGCTGTGCTCATTCCTGGGACTCTGAGCTCCAGTTTTTTGTTGTTGTTCTTATTTTTTGTTTTTTGTTTTTAAACACATGTGGCTACAGAGACCATTTGGTTTCCAGAAGTAAACAGATGCCTACCTCCCTGCAAAAACTTAGGTCTCTAGTTCTGCTTGGTACCTGCTTTGTCCGATCAAGGCTTTTTGTCACAGAATGGCGTACAATTCCCTTCACTCTCAGTATAGGTGTCTCTCCTCTTCTGTGCTACTGGGTATTTCTTTCTGGAGTCCAGGGCTGACTTTCTTTTCTCCCTGTGGTGTGTGCAGGGTGGTGCGGTAGATGGGTGGAGAAGCGGGTGGAGGGTATTCCGATGTCGGGGAAATGGAACAAGGTTATTGAACAGAACTTAAATTTGCATATGTCCCCTGAGGAGATTATCTGGGGGCCTCTTTCCTCAGGGACTGTATAGAGGAGGACCCTTGGGACCCATGACAGTCACCGCATCAGTTTGTGCACACAGCAGCACAGTCAGCTGGCACTCCCCGTCCTCTTGTTTTGTGGAGAGGGTGGGCTCAGTAGCTGCGAAGCGTGGTGGGAGATCTGTGCTGTTCACTCACGGCTGCACCAGTGCCCTGGGTGGCAGGGAGCGAGGGGCTTGGGCCTACGAACTAGACCTTTGTTCACGGTCTTCCTCGCCCCTTACGGGGTAGTCTCACATCACACAGCCCCGCCAGACATCCGTGCCAGTAATCAGTGTCCGGCACACAGCAGGTGGTCAGTGGTAGCTCCCCTTCCTTGCAGTCAGGGAGAGGACTGGTCTATGGATGGGTGCAGAAGGGACTTAGGATTGCTCGAGTGTTGGGGAGTGCTGCCGGATGGGGGAGAGGAATGCAGCCAAAAGGCAGGTTATAAGATGTAGGATTTGGGGGTGCCCCAGCAGTGCATGGCCGTCAGATGCTCCCCCACACGCTGCCCCCTCCTTGGTGTCTGGAGTATATCAGGAAGGTGGGCTGTTGTGTTGCTAATACTCTGTGGCTCCTACAGTTTGATCTTTTTAAAAATCCTTATCTTTTAGTTCACTTGGCCTGAGTTCTTGGGTCCTAGTGAGGTAAACGTGGAGGACTTTTGGGCCACGATGGAGACAGAGGTGATTGAGCAGGTGGCCTTCCCTGCCAGCATCCCTATCACCAAGTTTGATGCGTCTGTTATTGCCCCCTTCTTTCCTCCACTCATGAGAGGAGCTGTGGTCGTCAACACTGAGAAAGACAAAAACCTGGATGTGCACCCAGTACCTGGTAAGGTCACCTGGTGGCTGGCTTGGGTCAGGGGAGGGTCCAGTCCAGAGTCCCAGAGTCTGGAACATTCCCATGGCCACACAGCATAAATGGGAGGCGGGGGGTGGTGCGATGGGCAGACTCGTCTGGAGGGCTCTTCTGAGAAAGATAGTGACAGCCTGTGACCAAACTCCCTGTAGATCAAAATCAGGGCGCAGAGTTGTGAAGAGCCGCCAGCCAGCTTTGACAGAACAGTACTTCTCCTTACCAAGTGGAATATGTTTTCTGTTTTGTTTCATGTTTTAAATTCTGGCTATGACCTGAGATGATATTACAGGTATTTCACATGTTGTGATCCGCTGGCTCTCAGGCAGTGCTTCCTAACTCTGAATGCGGAGGTCCCACCACTGGTTTACTGTTTGAAGACCTAGAGATTGGTTATCTTTTCTGAGACCCCCACGGAGCTCTCTGTTGGCCAGGCACATTCAGGAACACAGTGTAGGGAGAGCGCTCTTGAAATGAGAGCCGCTGCTGCCCTGCTGCCGCCCTGTGCTAAGCATCTAAGATGTCAGTTCTGAAATACCCATTTTGGGGTTCTTTGCAAGGGTGCTCTACTGGATCTCTCCCCTAGACGTTCAAGGGTGGAAAGCCCGTTCGGAGAGACTTCAGATCCCTGCAGAAGTTCTAAGACCTGCCTTGAGTCCCCCTCCCCCAGCACCCGGGGCAGCGCTCAGGGCAGAGCCTGCTTCCCCGCCTGCTGTACTTAGGCCCCAGCCCCTGCTTCTCATCCTCCCACACGAGGGGCTACCTGTGAGCTCTGTTGGCTGGCAGCAGCGCCCCCGTCAGCAGGGCTGTCTCTTGCAGGCCATGGCAGTGCCTTGGTGAGGCTGCTCCAAGAGGGTGCCTGCAAGCTTGAGGAGATTGGCTCCTACAGCGAGGAGGAGCTGCGGCACCTGCTGAGGCAGTGTGGTGTCCCCTTTGGGACAGAAGACTCCAAGGTGAGCATCGGGGGCGGCGGTGCAGATAGGGACTTTGGGCAGTCAGGGAAGCCTGGGCTATGGTCTGCAGCCAGAGCATGACAGCCTTGCCCTCGAGTCAGTTCCTCTGTGGGCCCAGACTCTGGGGTCGGGAATCCTGGCTCTCCCACTTGCTGGGCGTGATCATGGATAAGCTTCCCTGCATTTCTCAGCCTCATTTGCCCGGTTTACAAAGTGGAAATAGCCAAAATGTTAACCCACAAGGTTGTTTGCAGCGTGTGGTTATCACCTCTCCGGGCTCTTAGAAAAGGAGTGCTGGTGGGGCGCCTGGGTGGCTCAGGCGGTTAAGTGTCTGACTTCGGCTCAGGTCATGATCTCATGGTTCTTGGGTTCAGGCCCCACATCGGGCTCTGTGCTGACAGCTTCCTCAGATGCTCAGAGCCTGGAGCCTGTCTTCGGATTCTGTCTCTCCTCTCTCTCTGACCCTCCCCTGCTCACACTGTCTCTGTCTCTGTCTCTCTCAAAAAAATAAATGAAAACACTTAAAAAATTAAGAAAAGGAGTGCTGTTACACGCATAGTGTGTGTACACGTGTACATGTGTGTGCACATGCACTGTATACACAAATGCATATTTCATGTATATATTATTTACTTCATGCTTTCTTCAACTTCAGACTCAAATATTAGCTTCTCTTTGAAGCATTTCCTGCCCTGTGAAAAGTAAGAAGACCCCAGGCTTCAAGAGTCTGGTACCTTAGTCATTCTGACTGGCTCTGTCTGTGACCTGGTCTTTTCAGGGCCCTCAGAGTCCCCATCTGTACCTAGGGGACATTGGACTAGTGAGGCTCCAAGGCCCACTCTGGTCTTGACAGTTTATTCTTTTGCTTTGGATACTGAAGTGAACGTTTGGTGGTGCACACTGGGCCTGGGCCCCTTAGCATTTACTGCTCTGTGTTTAATCTCGTCTTGCTCCAGGAACAGCTCTGCTTCTCCTTGTTGGCCCTCTATGAATCTGTACAGAATGGAGCCAGAGTTAGACAGCCCCCAGCTCACCTCACGGGGGGTAAAGTCTACAAGGTGTGCCCCCACCAGGTAAGAGGGTAACAGAAGGATACTTGGGGTGAGCTTCTGCACGCCAGGTTGTCCACACAGAGAATCTGGTTGATCTGGCTCCTCCGGTGGGAGCTGCATGCAGGTCACTGGGCAGCCCACGGGGTAGCTTCTTATGGGTCAGTTGCCACCATTTGGACTAGGAAAGGGGCCTGCGTCATCACCACTGAGCCTGACTCACACTTTCCCGTGCTGGCCTTGCTTAGCTGCTGAGGACTCAGGTGAGCGCTGAAGGGATGGAGCTAGGTGACCTCCTTTAGCGAGGAAATGAAGCCACCGTGGCATATGGCGCTGGCTCTGAAGGAACTAGACAGAGACCGGAGATAGAAGGTGACAGGGAGGGACCTGCCATCTGGAGCAGCCGGTGTGATAAGCTGTGGAAGTGATGTTCCAGCAGAGAGCAGGGTGACCTCGAAGTCCTGAGTGGGGAAGCCTCGTGAGCCCAGGGGAGGAAGGTCGGAGGGCTGACCAGAGGCCATGGCAGTCTGGCTTCCCTTTTGAGAGTGACGAGGGGCCCACCTGGCAGTTCTGGGTGGGACTTGGGGAGGCCAAAGTTCAGATTTTGGTTCACGAGGCGCACGCCTTATGTCTGTAGAGCGTGAACAGGGTAGGCCCTGGGATAGCTCTGGGAAGGTGGCACGCTGTGTGACAAAGCAGGCCAGGGAGGGCACTGGGGTTACAGACCCCTGGAACAAGTACTGAATAGGACAGAGATTGCTAGCACAGCCTTCAGTTTGTTCGGGCATGTGAGTGGACGTGGGGACTGGTTATCGAAAGAGAATCCGATTATCACCTTCTTTAACAAAAGCTGCGTCTGAAAGACAGACTTGACGCCTCTCTCCTGGCAGAACAGAGCCTGCTCAGAGGACTGTGTTCATGTGACTGGGGACCCTCTCGTGAGAAGCATTTGATCACATGGCCATGAGAGCCACAGAGCTCAGGGCTGTGATGGACGGGCAGGGTCACTAGGAGGTGACAGCCCAGCCTGGTGGGGGTCAAGGTAGGGAGGTGGAAGCAGATGCAGGGTTTCCCATGGTACACACAGCTCCTCAGCAGTGAAGTGGTGTTGGGGAGGGGCAGCCTGTTAGTGGAGGTATTTACTAGCAAACATTGAGGTTCCAGTCTGAGCAGCATATCCGGGTCTGCTGGGTAGCTGCTCAGAATCCAGATGCTCAGACCCCACCCCCAGAGGTTCGGTTCGCTCCTTAGGTTTGGAGTAGGGCCTGGAGCCTCCATCTTCAACCAGCTGTCAGCTGCCAGTGCCGTGTGGCTGGGGTTCGGAGCCACTGGACTGCACGGTGCTTGTTAGGGCAGCGTGGAGGGTGGGGTTCGGAGCAGACGCCCCTGGGGGCCTCTCTGCCTCGGCTGCAGACCAAGCAGTCCCAACTGTTCTCTTAGCAAGTCAGGGATGAGCTAACAACTTCCATTAAGGACAGGAGTAGGGGGCAGAATGTGATGGACTCTGGCAGGATGGCCATGGCTTTAGTCACAAAACCTTATAATTCCTGGGCAGAAGGCAGTGAAGACTCAACTCAGTCTGTCTGCTGATTGGCTGTGCTGTGTCCTCCGTCTCCCTGCGCAGGTGATCTGTGGCTCTAAGTACCTCGTGCGGGGCGAAAGTGCCCGTGACCACGTGGATCTGCTGGTCTCTTCCCGCCATTGGCCACCCGTCTACGTGGTAGACATGGCCACACCAGTGGCCCTGTGTGCTGACCTCTGCTACCCAGAGCTGACCAACCAGATGTGGGGGAGGAACCAGGGCTGTTTCTCCAGCCCTGCGGAGCCACCTGTGGTGAGTTCCCTTCTGCGGAGCGGCAGTAAATTCCGCGGGCTGACTGAGGGCTGACCATGGCTCACCTGGTTCTGTGGGAAGGCTTTCTGGGAACCATCTCCAGCATCCCTTGTCTGTGCAACTATTTTGTCATGATGCTGTGAACCAATATTTACTCCACAAATTTGTACTGACCAGTCCCTGTACATGTGAGACCCCAGCATGTCACTGAGGAGGGCTCAGGGTATCCCAGACACAGGTATTTTGGAGTCAAAGGAGTTGCCTTCCAGATAAGCCTAGGAAATTGCTGCCTTTCAGGAGACATGCACATTGGTGTACTATAGACCCAGACCAGCCAGGCGTTGGATTTGACCATGAATATACTGTATGGCATACTTGTTATGATCTAGAGGCACAGAGTCTCAGAAAACACTGATCGTATCCAGTCCTCTCTTCTTATTAAAAGGGTAAAGTCAAGTCCAGAGTGGAGAGATGGACTTACCCAGTGTCACCAAAGCAGATTAGTGGCAGAGCCCTTGTCTCTGCTTCTTGGTGCTTTGAACCAAGCAGTGATTCTTACCAGATAGCTGTGCTGTTTGTTGGAAGACATGTTAGGACTGGCAGTGACAGAAAGTAGGGGACATCGTTGTCATCACTCACCTTTTCCTTATTCCCTGGGACTCACTGCTTCTGCAAGCTCGTGCTAGGCACTGCCGAAAGATGACTGGGCCTCAGTGAGGCCCCCTTCTCCCCAGTCCCCTGCCGCCCCAGCCTGAATTGCCTAGGCACGGTAATGAGTGATAGCAGCTCAGGTAATCCCACAGCTATTCTGGGAGGTGGCCTCTGTTACTGTCCCCATCCTCACAAGGAGACAGAGGCCCAGAAGAAGAGAGGGGACTTCTCTGGGAGATACGGGAATATGTGGTGGTGCGAGGGTTTAAACAGGGCCGACTGAGCCCATAGCCTGCATTCTCCCCCCCCATACAGCTTCTGCCACAGTCATTCCCTCCTGTCAGAGTGGTTTCTTCTCTCTCCTCTAGAGCGTATCCTGCCCAGAGCTCTTGGACCAGCATTATGCTGTGGACGTGATGGAGGCCGAGCACTCTGTCCAGCACCCAGTCACCAAGACTGCCACACGGCACATCGTCCATATAGACACACAGCCCAGTCCTAGCGACCCCAGTACTGGGCACCACTCCTCAGCCCTGTGCCCTGAGTTGGCACCCTACACAACCATCCTGGCCTCCATCGCAGATAGCAAACCAAACAGTGTCCGCCAGCGGCCCATTGCCTTTGACAATGCCACCCACTATTACCTCTACAACCGCCTCATGGACTTCCTCACCAGCCGTGACATTGTCAACCGGCAGATCCATGACATCGTGCAGAGCTGCCAGCCTGGCGAGGTGGTCATCCGGGACACCCTCTACCGCCTGGGGGTCGCTCAGATCAAGACAGAGGCCGAGGAGGAGGGTGAGGAAGAGGAAGTGGCTGCGGTGACAGTATAAGCCAGGCTCTTGCACAGGGACTGCACCATCTCAAGCCATAGCGAGGCCCTTGCCTGAGGCAGATCCATCCAGGGAGCCGGCAGGAATGTTCACCTTTGGGGAGGCCTCTGATGCTGGGACTGACCAAAGAGCTTCCCTTTCCTGAGCATGGTGGGGCACGGGAGTCATGGTTCTCAACCTCCTAGGGGTCAGGAGAAGCACCTGGACATTCCTTACTAGCCCCGGAGAGCACTTGGGAGACACAGTATGTTTGACAGAGGGGAAGGGAGGCTGAGGGAATGCTGGTGGCTAGTGGCATCCCCGGGGCCTGCTGCGGGTCAGGGTAGAGGTCCTGGGAGGGGGGGAGGGCGCTGAGGTGGAGTCCGGGACCCGGGGTGGGGGGGGCGTGAGGAGGCCCCTGAGGTAGCTCTTCCCACCCCAGGGAACACTCTTTCCAGCCCCTGCAGTCACACCACTTCCTTAGCCTGTTGCCTTTGACTTGGGGCCTTTGGGGCCTCGTTAGCTCTAGGGGTCCCTTTGGGCTCTTGATTTTCCTAGAGGAGGGATGCATTTCCTCCTACTCTTCCTGCACCCAGATCTGGGGGAAGCTGAGGAGGGAGAAACAGCCACAGCTGACTTCCAGGACTGTCTTCTCTGCCCTGAGCTTTAAGGAAGAGGACCCCCCTTCCTCCTTACCCTGGCCACTGCTGCTGCACCCCACATTCTTTCTGGGCCCTGGATCCTCACCACAGAGGGGATGTGGCCCACTGGCATGACATAACCTGGCGGCAGTAGGAAAAACTCCCTTCTGTGAAGGGGAAGCAGACTGGGCCATAAGGAAACAGCGAGACTGGCTCAAGTGCCTAAGGTTTGCTTAGGGCACGGGAATTGGCCGTGTGTTATTTAATTTATTGAGAGGAGTGGAGTAGGTGGCTTTTTTCCCCTCCTTCTTCCCCCCCAAGAATAAAATTTATTAAGTTATCTGTTTTGGTGAAGCAAGAGTCAATTCCACGCTCATCGTGTGGGGCGCGTGTGGTTGAACAGCCGAGGTTCTGAGCTGCTCACCCGACATGAAGGGGGATGCAAGGAGGTCCCAGGGAATCCGCAGGCCCGCACGCGGCACAGAGAGCCAGAGGCCTGCTGTGTTAATGCTGTTAGTTTAATGACAGACATCCCGCCGCGTGACTGTTAGTCAGGAGGAGTCGGCTGCTTGGAGTGCATGCTGCTTGCTTGGTGTGGCCAGCCACACGGGTCCCCTGCCTGCCAGCTCAGAAGGACAGAGGACTGGCAGAACCCCGAACTTTTAGCTGCCACCTGGTTTGTTCTAGGGACTAGATCTGGAGGGAGGGTAGGGGGGCTGTAGAGGGAAGGCCGAAGGGCGAGGACTAGGAGGTACAGTTCATTCTTACAAGGAGCCCCCCCGCTGAGGCACTGGAGCCGGGTGCAGTCTCTGAGCACCTGTCTGCTCTTGCCGTTTCACTTGGCTACAGAGGGGGTCTTTCTCTGCCATGGCCCAAGGAGCCTTGTCTTCTCAACATGAGGGCACTTCATAGCCACAAAACCAGTCCGTCTCCAAGGAGACAACAAGGGAATTAAGGAAGGAGGTTTCTGGATGTGGGAACAAGGTTAGGAGAGGGAGCTGGGGGTTCTCCCAGTTGACATAGCGAACATGAGGCCGTAGCATTGAGAACAGTGGGTGGGGCGGTGGGGGGGTGGGGCTCAGCCCTAGCCCCTGACTGGCAGTGATGGCCCAGGCCCTGGGAGCGGAGTCCTCCCCAGACCCCCATGGATGTCACATTGCTGAGTTCCAGAGCCAGGCTGGGCTGTGGAGGGAAATGACCAAGGGCAGAGTCTGTAGGTTCTCCCCGTGGTGTCCCATCCACGGAGGAGGTGAAGCTTGGAGGAAGGGCAAAGCCGTGCCTGCCTGTCATCCCCTCAGCAGAACTGGTAGTTGTTGGGCTGCAGCAGGGGCTGGGCGATGTCCCCCTGCTCGCAGCAGGCCAGCTGCTCGCTCGAGCTCTCCTCCTCCGGCTCGCTGCTGCTGCCCCCGCCGCTGCCAGTGCTGCTGCTGCTGCTGGGCACATTGCTGTAATTCTGGGGGCAGGAGAGGTGCAGTGGTCGGTCCTGACCGCCCAGGCCCAGCCCAGCCCCCTGTAGCTCGCCAGCCACCCTGCGGTCTGCCCCACTCACCGGCACGCTCCTGTCCTCTTGGGCCTGCTTCTGGAGGAGGGAGCAGATCTGCTGGAATGTGGGTCTGTGGGTGGGCTCCAGGGCCCAGCAGGCCTGCATGATGCTGTATCTAAGACAGGACAGAAGCTGCCCGTGGGTCTGGGGATCCAGTACGTGTGCACACACACACGTGGGCACAGACTCGCTTACAGTCTTGTGCGGCAGAGGTCCTGAAGCCTAGTGAAAAGTGCGCCTGACACAAGACCCGTGCCAAGTCCTTGATCTGCATTATCTTATTTAATCTCTCCAGTAACCCTTGGAAGCTATTTTCACCACATCCACTTGCCATCTGAGGGGAGGAAAAGCTCAGAGATGCTATCTTGTCCAGGCTCCTAGAACTAAGAGGGCGCATACCTGCCGCCTGCAGGTAGGTTTGAGAGGCGGGCTGAGATGAGCGGACTGGCTGATTGTAACAGACATGGCAGCGAGCCGGCCACAAGTGCCTGGCCTGGCACAGGAGTGGCTGGGGAAAGGTGCGCTGGGTAGGCTCACGGCCCACCGGCCCCGCGGCAAGGCTGTGGCGAGAGGGTAGGAGGCAGTAACTCGGTGGGCCAGCTCAGCGAGGTGGTGACGAGGCGGCACGCAGGCGGCTGGGCCCACGGCGAGGGAGTGGCCGGTACCACAGAGAGCCAGCCAAGACCAGAAATGAGAGGAGCCCGCCTCGAGGACATAATCATAGTCTGACTTGAAAATCTGTCATTTGAGTTAGCGCCAGTCCCAGTTAAGAGACCTCTGAGAACAGCTACTTGGAAACCAGCGGAAACCCCGAACTCTCTAAAATGGTCTTGTTTTGGCCCACTGCGGGGGAGATGAAGCCTGGCCCTAGAACACTGTGGACAGGAAGAGACTAGGACCATCCACATTTCCATCTCCTTCAGCCAAAGCCTGGGGAGTGCTTGCTCCTCCCTGGGGTCCTTCACTTACATGTTCTTTGGGGCAAAGGCAGGCTGGGCCATTTGGTATCCGTCCTTCACCAGCTTGTAGAACTTGCTGTTCACCAGGATGCCAGGGTAGGGGTTCAGCCCTGCAAAGGCCAAGATCGTGTAGGAGCCCATGCTTGGGGTTCACATTGCACCTGCCCCCACAGCCACCGCTACACAAGAGTTAAAAAGGGCAGAGGCTTCCATGGAATTTGGGAGCATCACCCAGGCATCATCATACCACACAGAATTCCATCATGGGCTTCAAAATAAGAGGTTAAAAGAGTGCACTGAAGGGCTTAGCCCAAGTCCCTGTGCCTCGCACTTCAGAAGCTGGGTGTGCACCGCGGGGAAGAAAACTGCATTCAAGGAAGCAGCACGGGCAGGCAGATGAGGGAGCAGCCCAGCCCACGCAGGCACTGGATGGCTTGGTTTTCAGATGCTGTGCCCATTGCTTTGCTCCCAGCAGCCTTTGCTCCGCCCTGGGCAGCAAACATCCTTGACTGGCATCCTTCACGAGGTATAGGACACCAGCGTAACCAAAGGCAAGTCAACCCCAGGCTGTGCCTGCGCTGGTCCAGCGGCTTACCGAGCGAGAAGATTTCCCAGAGCAAGATGCCGTAGGACCAGACGTCGCTCTGGACCGTGTAGACGCAGTCGAAGATGCTCTCTGGAGCCATCCACTTCACAGGCAGGCGGGCCTAGCACGGCAGACCCCAGTCACCTCGGACCCCGGCTCACTGGCCCCTCCCGGCCCGACCCACCCTCCCCAGCACTCACGTTGCCCTTGACGATGTAGTTGGTGTCATTCATGATGTCCCTCGCCAGCCCGAAGTCCCCGATCTTGGCCACACGCCCACTGGTCAGCAGGACGTTTCGGGCCGCCACGTCTCGGTGGATGCACTGGAGGGAAGTACTTGCAGAGTTAGTCTCAGCCCCTCCCCTACTTGAGCCTGAGGTGCAGAGGGAACAGGCAGGGCACCCCCAGAATGCCTTGGGCTCCTCGTTGAGGGCGCAGGCATAGTTTGGGTCCTGTACCCTGGCTACCGTCCCTACCTGCTACCAAGACCCTGGTCTGAGGAAGTTTCATGTGGCTGGAAAGTTGGGTGTTTAGAAACCACCATCACTGTGGCCCTCTGGGCCCGAGCAGCGGGAGCTGACTGAGAGCCAGGCGACCTGCTTGCGCACAGCCGCTATGAGCCCTGGTGCGGGGATCGGCCTGTCATCCCACCGGCCACTGATCATCAGCTGCACCTTCAGGGCCCGACCGTGCCCAGCTTTTCCCTCAGCATCTACACGTACTGCAACCCTGTTTTGCCCTCAGGACAACCTTGTGATTGTGCCCATTTTTATAGATGTAGAAACCGAAGCTCAGAGAATTGCATTAGTCGCTCAAAGTCACACAGCAAAAGGCAGAGCTAACAGTCCAACTCTGGACTCCCAAATCTGCTGTGAGGGGAACGGTCACAGCTGCCACTCGCTGGGAACCTCCTGGGTTGAGTGTACAATACACGTCATCTCATACCCTCACGACAACTCGGGGAGCTTCCTTTGCCAGCCCCACAAGACTGTGTGCTTTCCTAGGGGACACGGTCGTCCTGTTCTCACTGTTGACCAAAACTGAAGGGATAAGGCCTGTTCTTGGAGATGGGGTCCTCCGTGGTCTGCTGTACACCAGGGAAACGGGTCTGCTCAGCCTGGGGCCCCCACCGTCCTGTGCTGGAGGAACTCCAGGCACAGTTTTCTCCCACTCACGCCTAGAGGCGATGTGGCCATTGCCCACTTGCTCTCGGGCACTCTGGCTCCTCCGTGGCTTTCCCTACATGCTCACCTTTCCTCCCCTTCATCCTCAGTCACCCAGCCTCCTGGGAGTTGGGGGGGTTCAGCCGCCTCCCTCCTTCCTGAGTAACCACGTTCGGACCCAGTTTCCAACTCACATTCTTAGAGGCAAGGAAGGCCATCCCCTGGGCCACCTGGCTTGAGAAGTGGAGCAGGTCCCGCAGCTCCAGTGGCTGCCCATCCTCCTTGCCTAGGTCTGGTGTGGGGAGAGGCGTCAGGGCAGCCCCACCACATTCCAGCCCCCAGCAGCCCCTGCCCTCCGCCCTCTGCACCTGCCGCCCAGGACCTCCTCACCTTGTTCAGAGAAGGAGTCGGAAGAAGAAGTGGAGACAGGTCTCATCTCCACATAGGTGTCTACACCCTGACTGGAGAAGCCGCTATCCCTGTATAGGAGAAAGGTCCCCACTGCTACACAACCCAGCTCAGACCTTGGCTTCCAGCTCCCTGTGTCCTCTCCAATCAGCAGGGAAGGGCAGGGACCTCAAGGTCAA
Source organism: Suricata suricatta (assembly GCF_006229205.1). Lineage (NCBI taxonomy): Eukaryota > Metazoa > Chordata > Mammalia > Carnivora > Herpestidae > Suricata > Suricata suricatta. The sequence continues at coordinate 107,320,987 of NC_043705.1, read as the reverse complement.
CTTGAACCTCCCTTCTGACAAGGACCCACCACCACCACATTCTGTATGAGTGATCATTGATCATTGATCACTGCTTAGCCGTCCGGGGAGGACGCTTACAATTCGTTCTGTCATTGGGCACCTCTCTGCCTCTTAGAAAGTTCTTCACTATGTCTAATGTCGATCTGCCCCTGCGATTTTTCTCCTGCTGCTCCTTGCTCTGCCTTCAAGGGCACCGAGAAGTACGCTCCCTTTTCCCATAACAGCCCTGCAGGGATTTGAGGATATTCTAGGGCCCCTTCTTTGAGCCTTCTCTGCCTGGACAGTGGCTCTCACTGCTGGCTCGCTTCACATCCAATCACCCGGGGAGTTGTCCACTCTCCCCATGCCCAGAACACCGCAGAATTAGGGGTGAAACCCAGTCATTCACACTTTGAAACCTCTCCAGGCAATTCCCATGTGCAGCCTGAGCTGAGGCCGCTGGTCTAGAGGAGGACTTCCAAAACTGCAACTCATGAGCATAGACATCACTTGGAAGTCTCCTCTAAATGCTGATTCTGATTCAGCAGGTCTGGGGGCCCGAGCTGTGTCTCTAACAGCTGTCAGGTGATGCCTGTGCGCATACACTTTCAGTCACAGGGAGGCTGGAGAAGCACTTCTCTAGATTGAGTCTCCACTACTGTTTCTAGTATTCCAACTAGGTGTGATTTCTGACCATCTCCCCTTCCGGTTCCCTCTGCGATGAGATGTGCACCTTGACAATGCCCGTACTCAAGTGTTCCCAGAAAGGGAAGGGAGTGTCTTATCAATGCTCTGACCATGGGAAAGCCATCCCCTCCCTTGGTCCAGAAACTATACTTCTATTAATGCAGCCTGGGAACCTGCTGGCAGGATTGGTTCCCATGCCATTTGTCCTTGAAGTGACCCCACTGTATGAATCCTCTCTTCATCTGCACATTTGAAGATAAGAAGTTAATACTTTACTTTAGTTCTCATTTTGATTTGACCTGGCCTGAGGTTCGAGCCTGCAGAGGCCCAGTGTGAGCCGCCCTTTCAGACGGGGCGTCAGAGAATCAGAAGAGGAAGCAGATCCTTCCAGCCCTCATATTCGAGGATACTGGATGGAGTGAAATGGCCTCCTTCCCCTTTTGCCTCTCCAGGCTTGGCAGCTGACAGTGGCTAAAATAGGGGCCCAGTGTACACCCTTCTCGTTCTGATCCTGTCTCAGCAGCCTGGCGCTGAGGCCCCACAACCCCCAAGACTGAGACTTCCAGGACAGCCATATGGCTCAGGTGAGTGCTGGGCCAGGAGTCAAGGGAGCAGAATTCGAGCCCCAGGCTCCGCCTCTGCCCCTGACTCATGTGTGACATGAAACTGGACACTTCCTCTCTCTGGTTCCCCATGTGGCTTTGTCCATCTGCCTCCGGGTGGCTTCCAGGAATCACAGCATTATAGAATGACAGCCGGAAAGACTCAAAGCCTCAAACCGCCCCCTCTCCCTGCCCCGATGGCTTGCCTGGGGAAATAGGCCCCAGTAGATCAGGGACCTGGCCACAGACTGTTTGGCCCCTTCTCCCCCAACAACCAGTCTGTGCTCTGCACCCCTGGCAGCATGGGAAAAACAGGGCGGTTACCCCCAAGATCTGCCCATCTGTTACTAGAGCCCTGAACGGACGTCAGTCGAACTTTTCCATACATTCAAGTGATGATACCATCATGCCTATCGCCACCAGACTCTGAGCCAGCCGCATATCTGTGCCCAACATACTCCTAGAACATAGTAGGTCCTCAGGTATTTGTTGGATGAGAGGAATAAGTAGTAGAAAAACTGAGTTGGCCCACAGGAGCTGGGGTGACTATTCCTCATGGCAGAGAGGGGAACGTGAGGGCCACACAGCCACCCAAGCCTGAGTTTGCTTTAGGGATATACCCTGGGCCTTCCTCCCAGTCCCGGCCTCCTTCCTGTCCTTCCAGGGTACTACCTGCGGACGTATTTCTTCTCCAGGTGGATGTTCTTGTAGCCAGAGCCTGCCTCGGCGTCCTGGCCCACACTCAGGCTGGGGCCCAGCATGGCCTCAGCGTGCCTGCGCAGGAAGTTGAGCAGGTCGCCATAGCAGCAGTATTCAGTGATGACCAGAACAGGGCCTAGAGCAGCCAGGAGAGTGGGGTAAGCACACTCCTTAACCCACTCCCCCCGTGTGATCAGGACCATGGGGACTCAGGAGCCCTGAGTTCTAAGCCTGACTGTCTGTGGGCAGCTTTTTCTGCTTTTTATGCCTCAGTAACCCCATCTGTCTAACACGGAGGAATCTCAAAAAACTGTAGAGGAAGAATTCTTTTTTCAAAGGGTATCTGTGACAGTTCTGTATAGGTCAAGTCCCCGGGGCACTTCTGCAGACCCTGTGCTGAGTGTCCAAGTGTCTTTGGGTGGGATCTTCCCTCCAGATGCCCAGATTCAGACTCCTTGCAGCAGGGTCTGGGGACCTGCACTCTTATCCCCATCTCTGGCTGACTCTGACCACCCACTGAAGTCTGAGAACCACTGATCAGAGCTCACAGAACTATCTGTCATTCAGAAAAGGCTTCTGACCCATCCAGGCACCTGGTGTAGGAATTTGAGGAATGCTGAGATAAATAGGGATCCTGCCATCACTTGGGGGAGAAGGGAAGGTGGAGTGGGGTGGCCCTGGGCCACACCCAAGAGGCTCTGAGACCGTAGGAGCCCTCACCTCCATGGGTGCAGGCTCCCAGAAGGTTGACTATGTTCTCATGTTGGCCCAGGTGACTCATGATCTTCAGTTCTGACATGAGGGCCTCCTTCTCATCCGCGTGAGCCGTGGCTGGGAGATGGGGCCACAGATCCCATAGATGGGGAGAGGGCAGGACATACAGAGCCACACAGACAGATGGGAGACACCGAGGAGAGCAAGCAGGCCGTACCCAGGGCCCAAATGTGATCAGTGACCGAAAGAGAGAAAAGGAGAAATGCAGACACACAGAGAGGAGTTATGGAGAGAGAGAGGAGAGATGGCCTGTCACTGAGCTGCTCTCGAGTGGCAGGAAGCCAAGCCAGGCCATGGTCCAGGGAGGCCTCTGTGCACCCCAGCCTCTTTGGAGCCCCCCCACACCCAGGAGCTAAGAGCAGGGAGCTAAAGAATCCAAGAGCCCTTTTCCCCAATCCCAGGCCCTGTCCCCCAGGCTGTGAGAGGCCAAAAATGTGGACGGTGCCTCTTGTGACAGGGCAGCCCCGCCCCTAGCATACGCCAGCTTCCACCCACTCCCCCAGATTCCGGAAGCCCCTCCCCCTCACTCACACTTCAGCATCTTCACGGCCACCTTCAGGACGGCATCTTCCTTGCCCAGACCAAAGGCTGTGGCCTCTACCACCTTCCCAAAGGCACCGGCTCCAAGAGTCTTACCTGCCAAACACACACACACACACACACACACACACACACACTCAGAGTCTCTTTAGGTCCCAGGTGACACAGGGCCCACGGGCTCCCTGCAGGGCACGCATGCTGCGTGGGGGGTGCTGAGACCTCATCTCACCAAACTGCAGGTTGTTTCGGGGGAACTCCCACTTCTCGTTGTAGGGCAGCTGGGTGGGGTCGATGAAGGTGTAGCTGTTGCCCTCGTAGCTCTCGATGATCTTCCAGCGCACCTGGTACTTGGGCTTCTGCAGAGGAAGCAGATGTCAGCTGGCCTGCAGCCAGATGTGGGATCTCATCCCCAGTCCCCAGGAGCAGGGGGCGTGGGCAGTCCCGAGGCATGGTGGCAGGAGGCAGGGGTGGCTTGAGAGGCAGTGAGAGAGGCCGGGCCCAAGGCACTGAGCCCCATCCTTGCCCGGTTCGGCCTCACCATGTGGCCTGCCCTCTTCTCTAAGCCTTGGTTTCCCCACCTGTGTCCTGGAAGATGTGAGCAGGGTCACCTCTGAGAGCCTTGACAGCTAGGATAACTTGGGAGCTCTTGAGCCAGGAGGGAGGGGGGACCTTGAAGTAGATCCGTCTGTCCATCCATACATCCACCCTCCCATCTTCCCATCCAAATATTGTCTACATTTAATTTTAACTGCGTAAAATTTATCATCTCGAATTTATCATTCTCATTCTCCGAGTGTACAGTTCAGTAACGTTCATTCACATTGGTATGCCGCCGGTCTCCGGAATTCTCTTCACCTTGCAAAACGAAAACCCCTTACTCAGTAAGCAACTCCCCTGTCCTACCTCCCCTGAGCGCCTCGCCACTTATCTCTTGAATCTGCCCACTCCAGGCACCTCATTTAGTTGGAATCCTACAGTAGCTGTCCTTTTGCAACTGGATTATTTCACTTAGTATAATGTCCTCAAGGCTCCCCCATGGGTCAGAATTTCTTGCCTTTCTAAGGCTGAATAACATTTCCAGACAAATATTTCAAACTCCTATTGATGCCCCACACCATGGATCCAGAATTAAAGATGATAAAGCCTCTGCCCCCATGGGGTTTGCATTCAGGGGGCTAAGACAAGCATTCAACTAAAAAAAAATATATATATATATATATATATATATATATATAGGACATTTTCAAATAGTACTGTGAAGAAAATAAAGCAAAGTTACAGAACAGAGAGTGCTGGGTGCAACTGAAGATGGGGGGTGGCGGGGGGGCGGGGAGGGACCAGCCAAGTGACTGTCGGAGGGAGTACTATGCAGGCGCAGGAAATAGCAGATGTACTGGCCTGTGGGTGGTCAAGGCCCTGGCAAGTCTGAGGGAATGGTTGGTGCCCATGTGGCTTGAGGGAGGCAGAGGACGTTCCAGAGTCGGGAAGGTCTGGAGCGCCTGGATGACCAGATCCCTCCGGGCTGCAATGAGAAGCCCTGAGGGCTTGCTGCCGGTGAGGGTTACATCTGACTTTACACTATGTTTTAAACTAGAGGGAGAGAGAGAGGGCAGAGCCAGATCTAGGGAGGAGGAGTGACTGCCTCTCTCTTTCCTGCCCAGGGTGGCAGCTGCTTGGGGGCATCATGCCAGGGGGTGCCCATGAGAAGTGCTGATGGAAGACGGACTTTAGGTGGAAAGTGGAAGCCAGGCTTGGGCGGTGGAGGACACCGAGGCCCTGGGTCAGCAGTCCAGCTTTTTCCGGTCAGCCTAGGGGACAAGGACCAGCTGGGCTGTGCTTAGCAGCTGGGCTCCTTCTCGGGACACTCAGCCCGAGGGAGCGAAAGGGTATGTGAGTGGGTGTTGGGGAGAAAGGTAGCCTGTGGCTGCAAGTTGCATCCAGTTAAGACAAAAGACTCCAGATAGCCATAGGGAAGAACTTCCAGATGGTAGTTTGGGAGAGGAGCTTGCAGTTAGACGTAAGGAAGAACTTCCAGGTTCTGACTCAGGAGAAAGACTACAGCTAAACTTAAGAACATGCATGCTGTACCTGGGGAGGAGAGTCTGAAACAGGACAAAAGGAGGAACCTCCTGAGTCACAGAGGATTCAAGCCCTGAGCGCGGGCGCCTCCCCCAACCAAAGCATAGGGAGAAAGCCAGGAAGGGATTCTTTGACCTCCCCTGGCCATTTCCATCTCCAGGGGCTTCTGTGGCCAATGCTGTTTTTCCTCCTCACCACTTCTCCTTCTTCTGGCCCCTGCAGCTGGGCCTGAGTCAGCCCCCTCCCCAGCACTGCTCCCCCCTCCCTGCCCCCACCAGCCAGGGGATTTTGGGGAAAAGGGAGGGGGATCAAAGGAGGAAGAGGTTGTCTGGCTGGATCTCACAGATCTCTGAATCCCAGCCTCCACCAGAGGAAGACAGCTTTCTCTCTGCACCTCAGGCCTCCGTACCTCTTCCTGGAAGGCAGCCACCAAGCTTCTGGAGCACCCTGGCTCCCCAGGGGTTCTTCCTAGAGGGTCTCTCCTGAGGAGAGCCCTTACAGGGAAGGCGGGAGGGGCCACCTCGACCAGGTTTGCTAAGAGGAGAGGTTGCAGTGATAGCAGGGAGTGCTTCTTGAGCACCCCCTGTGAGCTGCGCGCTGGGCTGAACACTCAGTGTTCCTCGACTGTATTCCTCGAGGCAGGCCAGGGCTCACAGGCCACAGACATGGGCAGAGACATCAAGGTCCTGTGGCCCTCCCCCTCTAGGCCCCGCTGGTTCTGGCCTGGTGGATGGTCTCTGTCTTCTTAGGAAGGTAGCAACCTCAACATGTCCCACTGGAAACCTTGGAGACCCTCCTGTCCGGCCCCAGTAGGCCTCCAGACCCCAGACTCCAGAATCCCAGCTTGCACTCCTCCCTACCCCATCCCTTCCTCCTGGAGTCCCTCCTTCCAGCCTGCTAACTCCTGACCTTTTCTCCTCCCCCTTTGGCCCCCCCTCTGTGGTCCTGCTGGGGCCAGGAAGGCAATGATTCAGCCCTGAGACAGAAGCAACCCTCCTCCCCAGCCAGAGCCACCCCTTACCACAGGCCTAGGCAGTGAGGACAGGCCAGGCTGAGTTTTCAGTGCAGAGGCAGAGCTCAGAACTCCATGGGGAAAAGCGGAGGGGAGTTGGATACAAGGCCCTGAGGCAAGACCAAGACCCTCAAGGTCTTATCTCATGGGATGCCTTCCTTTTCTTGGCCTTGGATGAGCTCAGGGGGCTGTTGAATTTCCTGGACGGGAAATGAGGTGTTTCACCTTCCAAAAATGGTCCCGTGGAGAGAAGATAAGGTGTCCCCAAACCAACACTGGCCAAGGGGGCTGAGCAGCTCACGGTAGAACAGGCTGGAGAGGGAACTGGACCCTTCTCTGGAATCTCGGCAGGCATGTCATGGGCGGAGGTGGCAGCTCCGTGGAGGCACAAGGAGCAGTTTTTAGCTCCGTATAAGGAAGAAGTTTGTAATGATCAGAGCCGCTAGAGAAGGAACAGGCGGCCACAGAGTGAGTTAAGTCCTGTCCATAGAGGTGGGCGAACAGGACCCATCAACCACTGTGGTATGTAGCCAGGGAGATGCCCAACCTCAGACAGCCCTCCAATCCCAAGATGCGTGAGCTAACTCAGGTTCCCCAGTCAGCTTCCTCCTGGGACAAGGGCAGGCAGCTTCCGTCCTGAGCTCTGTCTGTGCCCAGCACCCTGCTAAGTCCCCTACATACATTCTGTCATTGAATCCTCATGACAGCCTGGTAGGGTGGCCGCCATCAGTAACCCCATTTCACAGACGGAGAAACAGACAGAGACACTCGCAACTTCCCTGGAGTTCTAATAGCTGGAGACTGCAAGGCAGGACCCACATCTATCCCACTCCCAACCCCAGACTCTGAGGAGGCTCTTGGAATGTCAGAGGAAGAAGACTGCTATTAGTCCCATGGCACAGGTGGGGAAACTGAGGATCAGAGAGGGCAGTGAGTCAGCCAAGGTCTCATGGCAAAACAGTTTCAGAGCTGGACCCAGATCCCTAAAGTCTTGACCTGAGGCCTTCATTTGCTGGGTGCTGGCATGAGCATGAGAGCTGACCCCAGGGGCCCCCAGGGTGCCCCAACATCCCAACACACTATCTACTTCAAGCCCTCTTCTCATACTAAAGCCCCCAAGGTGGGGGAGAGAAGGCAGCAGAGGAGGCCCACCAGGTGGTTATTCACCCCTAAATCACATCACGACCTCATTCAAGCCCACTGATGGCTCTGAGCCTACAGAATGGGGTCCAAGCAGTTGGACCTGACCCTCAACCTGCCCCTCTTCCAAGTACCAGTATTTCTGGAACTTGCCTCTGTCTTTCCCCTCACACTCCCCATTGCACACAGTGCCCTCCCCCAGAGATACCCGTTCCTTGAGCTTTGTCTCCCCGCCGCTACATGCCACCCTCCGCCCCCCCCCCCCGGCTCTCCAAAGTCAGTCACACCCATGCCAGCCACCTCCTCCAAGCAGGCTCCCTTCCCCACCAACAGAAGAGATACTTCCACCTCTGACCTCCCATAGGCCTCCGACCTGGGCCTCAGTATCTGTTGCAGTGGACACCATCTTCTATGTGGGAAAGGCAGCTGGGCAAGGTGGCAGAGGCCTCGGGCTGGCGTGGGGGAAGCACCTGGGACCCTTGGGCGGGTTCTTTAACCTTGCCAACCCCCTCCTTCCCCCACTGTCTCCTTATTGTAAAATGCTGCTACTACAGTCCCTGCTTCCAGGTTGTCATGAGGGAAAGATACAATGATTCAGTGGTTCACGTGATGATTAAAAACCATGGTTTAAAAAACCCAGCCTCTGCCGCTGACCAGCTGTAGCTGAGAGCAACTGTCTCAACCTCTCAGAACCTCAGCTTCCAACTCTGTAAAGTGGGGTTAGCAGTGCTATCTACATGCTGCAATTGTTGAGGGCATTCAGTGAGAGGATGTAAGTAACCGGCTTCACAAAGCTGCCCCTCAGCTTGCTGCGCCCCTCAGGGTGTCATCAGGGCAGCTTTGGTTAATGGTACGTGGTGAAGAGGAGGAGGGTGATCAAGCCCTCTTCCTCCCCTAGACTGCTCGCCACCTGCAGGAGATACAGGTCTGGCCCCGTGAGGCCCTCTCTGTGTGCCCGGGAGCCCCCCCGGCGAGGGCCGGATCCCAAGTTTGCGCTCTCCCAGATCCCCATTCCTTTCCCCATAACACCTTTTCTCTGTAATCCATACCCTGTCCTTTCTGGTTATTTGCTTTGCAACCGCCACGTGCTCTAAACTGTGAAACCTATGAGGGAAGGGTCACAGAGGCTCACTCGGCACCCAGCCACTCACGTTGGCATACAGGTGGTGCCCACTGAAGAGCTGTTGGCTGAATGAGTGACAATGACTGGCTCTTCGGGGCAGGGGAAGGGGGCCAAAGGGTGGATCCTCGCAACCTGGCGGCGCTCTCCCTGGGTCCGGCTCCGGGGCCTGCCCTCCCCCACTCGCATGAGCTCACCTGCTTATACTTGTACAAAACTACCAGGAGCAGCAGCAGCAGCAAGGCCATGATGGACATGCAGATGACCAGCACGGGCGTGAAGAGTAGCTCATTGGGGAGCTGCGTGTGGGCTCCTGCAGGGGGGAGGGCAGAGGAGTGAGCCGGCAGAGGGGGCCTTCAGGACCTCCTGCCGCCACTGAGATCGGGCTACTGCACTGCCTGGAACACAGTAGGTGCTTAATAAATGCCTGTTGACTGAGAAAGTGTCTTCCCAGCATTCCCCTGCTGCTTCCTCTAGGGCCCTCTGGAACCATACAGCCCCTCTAAGGGTGTGAAAGCCTGGCTCGTGGCTCTTCTCTTCCCAAACCTAAGTTCTTTTCATATGTTTGAAGGACATAATTTCCGTCCTCCAGATCAGTAACAGTGTGGGTCTGAGGCCAAGTCTCGCCTCTGCCCACTTCGGAGGTGTGTGACATCGAGCCTGTGACTTATCCCCAAGCCTCATGTTCCTCGTCTCCCAAGTGGGAAGGAAAGGAGTGCCAACCTCCCAGGGTCGTGTGAGCTCACCGAGATAATGACTGAGCACAATGCCTGCGTTCAGTGAGCATTCAGTGAGATGCCAGTTTAGTGGTTTTAATGCGTGACCACCAGCAGTGAGACAGAGCAGCCATATGCAGTTGCACGTGGAATCCGGCCTTGGTGGCCGCTGCCCCAAGGCACCCGAGAGGCGCCCTCTGAGCCCGAGGCCAAGGCCGAGGCTCCCACTCTGTCCATCTGCCCAGAGAGTCTCGCCGGGGCCTGCCGCACCGTGGTGCTGAAACCTGGTTGTAAAAGTCAGAAGGTGCTGTGGGTCTGTCTCAACGGCTCTGGGCCTCTCAGACCCAGATGACTGGAGGCTTTGTGCAACACAGAGAAGGGCACCCCTTCCTCTAAACAGCCTGCGTCAGTGCCCAGCGCTGGCCGCCAGCCCCACCCTCCGACCATGGTCCTGAATGGATAGGGCTGGGTCTCTGGAGGGAAAAGAGTTCAAGAGGGATGGAGAAGGCGGTCAAGGCTGACCCTGGGGTGGGGATGGACTGTGTTCACTTGTTGTCCCTCTCACCAGGCTCTGAGCCCCATGGAGGCTTTGCTTCCCTGTCCCCAGTGAGTGCCTGGCACACCGCAGATGCCAAATGCATACTTGTAAACTAGTGAATGATTACAGGGCAGGAGAATGAGCAGAGGGGCCAGATGAGGCCACACTTCACCCTGCTTTTTCTCGGGGCCTCATAGCTTTCTGCCCTTTGCCCTTCTCCTCCCATGGGTTCTAGACTCCTCTACTTGGTCAGGAGGCACCAGAATCGGACCCCGAGAAGTGGCACTGGCTATGGCTGGGATCTGCTGCACTCTGGCACTGTGGCCTTGGCTTCCTAGGGGCTGGGGCAGTTTCCTGAGCCCCCCTTCCCACCATAGGCTGGGAGGGGCGAAGGCTCACCGATAGAGATGGGCCAGAAGGCCTGGGAGCTGTTCCCCATGCTGTTGAGGGCTCTGCACTCATATGTCCTGTTGTGTTCCAAGGTCTCGATGGCCAGCAGGCTATGGACGATCACTTTGTGGAAGGGCTCTTGGCTTAGGACCTCAGTGTGTGAGTCTTCCAGGACCAGGCTCTCCAACTCATCACATCTGGGGAGAGCAGAGTATGGCTTAGAGCTTCGGGGGCTGGCCCCTTGGCCCCTCGGCCCCTCCGCCCAGGGGAAGGAGGCGGGGAGAGCCACTTACCTATCGGTGTGGCTCCTGCACTGCAGCCACGTGACACTGGGCTGGGGGTACCCGGAGGCTTCACAGAGCAGTGTATCTGAGCCATTGATGAAGGTCATCGTGACCCTTACCTCCGGAGGGTCTGAGGAGAAAAAGAGGAGCGGTAGAGGGAGGGGTCAGCCCCAGAGGCTCCAACGCCCCTGTCTGAGCACCCTGCACTGGGCTGCTGTCCCTTCATCACCCCCCACCTGCAAGCTCCAGGGGACTTAGCGCCCAGCCCCCCTGCCCCATCACTCACATAGTAGGGTGAGCTCAAAGGTCAGGGCCTTCTCGCCTCCAGGGTTTCTGGCCAGGAAGGAGTAGTGACCGGCCTCCGAGCTCTTCAGGCGAGGCAGGGAGAGGGTAGAGATGTACCTACACAAAAAGGGCAGGCCGTCTGGCGTGAACCCCAGGCCTGGTATGGCCCTACAGGACGGTGGGCTCAGACAACCTTCCTAAAAGGGCTTTGTTCTGTTTTTGGTAAATCATCGGGGCTCAAAGGCCTTGGCTGAACCAGGTCCCCAGGCTGACTGCCACTGAGACAGGGGAAAACCAACCCAATTCCCTTAATTTCTCCTTTCATTTGTGAAGTGGTTTGGTCCTGAGGTTTAGTAGACATCATGTCTGTGAGGTGCCAATCCTGGAAGGCACATTAGCTGCCTTCCCTTAAAGCACCAACCCTGCCAGGAGGGACTGTGAAAGGGATGAGAGGCAGGATGTAGCCATCAGGTGACAGAAACTGGGGTTCAAGTTCTGGTGTTGTCATTTCTTAGCTGTGTGAACTTAGACAAGTACTCGCCCTCTCTGATCTTCTGTTTCCTTTTCTGTGAGGGCAAGCTGATGGTAATTCATGCACATATTGGGCCTGAGGACTAAAGGGGCATATAGTCAGGGTGCTTGACACAGAGCCCGACTCATTGTAGGTACTCAATTTAATGGTGCCCTTTGCTGCAGGAAAAGACCTAGAAGCAAATGAGAGCGATGTAAGTTATCCTCAGCTGATTCTAAGTAGTTTTTGTTTTATTCTTTCCTTAAGCCTGATTTTGGAATTTGTTCATAAGGGACATGCCTTGTTTAGGTAATAAATAGGTTGTTTAAAAATAAATTATAGCATATAATTATAAATTATACTAGACTAAAACCCATGGTTGCAAAGGGCGATCTCATTCAGCCAGACCTTTGGCATCCATAACCCTGTACACATCGACTTGTTATGCAGAAAGAATTGAACTTCTTTGCATGACTCAAGGTCACCACTACGAACACATCTATCTCGTGAGCTAAGTTTAGGGTGCCAGATGGCCCCACACTACTGCGTTTTGGGGGTATCTCCATGGTTTCTTTCCACAATGTCCCTGACATTGCTTAGGGACTCCTGAAACCTGACAGTCCCCTCCCAGGGGTCTGTGGACTCTGGATTCAGAATTTCTGCTTTAGACAAGGGGAGGCTCAAAATCCTGATGAGCATGGATAAGAAGGAAACTGAGAAGCGGAAAAGGAGGACAAGGAAATATTTTTGCTCAGTTGAACATTTTGTTCTGTTTTGATTCTGACCGTTGGCAAGCAGGAGTCCAGGATTTAATGAGGTCTGGGCTTCAGCAGCTAGAAAGAGAACCCAAGAGAGTTCTGGAGTTGGAAGACAGCTGAAGGATTAACGAGCCTGGGGGGTGGCAAACACGTCTCCTTGCCTGAGTCAGTTATAATGAAAATACTGTCTGGGACTGTGCCAAGGAAGACTCCGAAGCTGCATCTGGACCCCGAGGGAAAGAGTTCAAAAATGGATTAGAGAGATCTGTCAAGAGTTGGGGGGGGGGGTGGGAGTGGTTGCACACACAGCACACACTTGCTATCCTTGAGCACTGGACTCTCGTTCAAATGGCTGTGGGTAAAGCAACTGTTGTTTTAACATGTGCCATGAGTGTTCCTCCTGTGGAGGAGACTCTCTTATGTAGACGTCTACACTGGTGAGACCACTTTGGATGGGAAAGTAACACCCTGAGGATGTAAGGAGACAGGAGAAATATTTCTAACATGCTGTGTTTGCAGGAGAAGCAAGAGTCTGGAAGTGGGGAGATGGGAGAAAAGAGGAGATGGGGTGCGATGGCACTTTATGAGAAGTTTTGAGCCCGTGGAGATGAAAAGCTAGTGAGACATTCTCAGAAGTGGGCAAACACAGGCCTTTAAAGAGCTTTTGATGTATATGTGGGCGTGTGATGTTAATCCTTTCTACCCCCACCCCCAAACCCGTGTATGTGGCAGAGTCCCTGTGCGGTACTTATTACGAGCGTGTCTAGGAGTAGAAATCATGGAGCGGTATCTTCTATATTTGGATTGGCCATAAGAGAGAGAATGGCATTAGGAGTTCTTGAGCGAGCAGGACAGTGTGCACCCCAAGAAATAGTAGGGCTCTTGGGGAGGCCATTGGATCTCCCAAGGATGTGGGACAGAGGGGCAAGCCAATTTTATTTCAATCTCAAATCCAGATGGTTGATATTGAGGTTCTAAGATCAAGGAAAATGAGACAGAGAAAGGGGAAGGGACTTCCTCAAGTTCACCAGCGAGGTTGAGCCATGACCCAGTCAGTGTCCCGCCTCCTGACTGAAGCATTCCTCTTCTGGCTGTGGGGCTACTGAGATGGGAGCCGATAGGTAGTACCTGGATTTGTCCTTGATGGTGACAAAATTGAGCTTGTCCTGGTGGTCAGAGAAGGGTCCCAGATAGGTCCAGTTAAAACCTTCCAAGCCTGGGTAGGCCTCCACCTTGACTTGGAGATCAACCTTCTCACCCATGGTCACCTCCTGGAGGAGACTCTGCTCAGAGGTCAAGTTCAAGTAGGCACTCTCTGGAAAGCAGAACACATAAAGCTCTGGCATTAGTGGGAGGCTGTCCTCAGTTTGTTCATTTGGTGATCTATCCATTCATTCAGTCATTTGGCTGGGCCCTTCCTGAGGGCCTACTATGTGCCAGGCACCCAGCCCCCACCTCTAACCAAGACTTGCCCTCTGACATCTTTTTCTTACCATGGCCCCATCGAAGCCCAAACTCTTCTCTTCACTGAGTCCCAGGAGAACCTTGACAAATTGCTATCCTCCTTGCTACCTCTGCCTCCTTATTTACAGAACAAAGAGCTTGAATGTATTTGTGGTGTTGTAACTACTTGAAATTTTTCCAGTAGCAAAAAAAAAAAAAAAAATCTGCTGTTTTTTTTCAGATGCCCTCGCCCATTTCCCCTTCTCCTGGGAGCGAGACTCCCACATCCAGCTCTAAGGGGGCAGGTGACTCAGGCCAGCCAGTCCAGGGAATGTCCCCTTTGCACCAGTGAGTGGTTTGGGGAAGGCACCTGAGCCCAGGTCCATGGCACTTATTTTCATGATTTTTGTTGGAGCTCTGAGAAAGGAGGAGCCCTGATTCCACTGGGATTGTCAAGTCTGCTGCTGCTAGGGGTCGCCCAAGAAAAATGTACTGCTGAGATTTGAGAAGGTATGGATTCTCGTCCACATCACTTGAACACCTACATCCAATTTACCCGAAGCTCATATCCATGGGCTTTTTAGCTAGAAGGCTGATGAAAATCCTCTTGTGATTAGACCAGCTTAAGTTGGTTTCTGTTACTGATGCCTGACAGAGTCCTGACTAGTTTCTTCTAATTAAATCTTGTGTGAATTAAAATAAAATTGCTCTGGTTGAATCTCAGACAGAGGAGCTAGGGCAAGAATCCCCATGTACTCAGCCTCTCCATGCCTCTACTGGAAGCCCCTGAAATGCTTTCCTAAATACCCCAAGACTTTGCAAAAGGCTATGGACTTGATGATCTCCAAGGGCTCCTCTCCTTACTCAGCTCTTTGAAATCTAATATTCACTCTTCTACCATGTGACATACCTGCTCCAAAGCCCCTCCAGTTCCCCATAGCCTCCACTGTACAGATAGGCATTCAAGGCCTTCCTCAACCAGTTCTCCTCCTCATGCCCATCTAGCTGTCTCCCCTCTTCCTCCTTCTCCACACACACACACACACACACACACACACACACACACACACACACACTGCTCCACCTCACCCATCTAGCCTCCTAACATCCCATGAACACAGTCATTTCAACCACGCTTGGAAGTTTTGTTCAAGCCACTTTCCCCACCAGGAACCCTGTCCTCTTTCTTTTTTCTATTTAGATCCTTCTCATACTTCAAGGCTCAGCCCTATCAGGGGGTCTCCACCCACCACTCCAGGCCCCAAGGAGTTCTCCCTCGTGGTCATCTTCTCCATCCAACTAATCTGTGAGCTTCTCAGGTGAGGCTTCCAACTTGTCTCTCTCCCCCAAACATCTATCTGTCCACCTGCACCCAACCTCTCATCTCCTTCACTCCCACCCTTACCAAGCCACCATAAACTCTAGCTTGAACAGGTACAGGTGCCTCCTAACTCCTCCCCCCTGTTTCCACCCTCGACAAAGTGGGTGAAAGCATCACATTACTCAAACCCTCCAATGGGCACCCCATCTCTCTCAAGGGGAAAAGCCCAAGTCCTTACATTGGCTTACCAAGCCAAGTCCTGTGGAATCTGCCACCTTGTCCCCTCCCTTCTCTGACGTCACTCTTCCTCCTGAATCCACCCCAGCCACACGGGCTGACTTGTTCTTGCCGTGGTGAGCACAGTCCTGCCTTAAGGACATTGCTTGCCCTCTGCCTGGAGCTCCGCTCTGCAGTGTATCTGCATGGCTAACCCCTTCACCAGCTTCAAGTCATTGCTTCCCAGTGAGACCTTCTGTGATGACCACTCCATTTAAAAAACTTGTTTTTAAAAACATTTATTCATTTTTGAATAGATTTTGAGAGACGGGCATGTCTTATGCAGGCATGAAGGAAGGAATGAGGGAGTGAGCGGCAGAGTCCAGTAGAGACCTACTGGACACCACCCACAAAACAAAATGCAGTAATGCACCATAGGGGTCCCAGGAAGGGAACAAGGGATTTTGGGAGAGGATCTAAGAAGGAACCCAGAGGTGTGGCTCCCTAGCCAGGCCCAGGATAAGGGGAGGCTAGCGCGGGTGTTCTTAACAGTGTCTCCTCACTCTCCACCCTCAGCCCCCTCCTTCCCAATCCCCTGGTATGCTCCCTCACCTCAGGATCCCTGTTAGCCCTCCCCCACCACCCTGATGCTCACCTACCACCCGGAAGATCATGTAGGTGGAGTGGTTGCCCCAGGTATTGGTGGCCATGCAGGAGTAGTTGCCAGCGTTGTGGAAGCTTACATGGTTGAGGTTGAGGGTCAGAACTTTCTGGTAACGGTTATCATGGAAGTCGGATTGTTGAGAGACTGTGAGCTGTAGCCAGAAGGAATGGAACTGGTATACCAAGGTTGTTTAGGGATTAGAAAACTCTAGGTTCAAATACTCAGCCTTTCAGAATGACTATCAGCCTTTTCTTGGGCAAGGGACTGAACTCTGAGCCTTAGTTTCTTCATCAGTAAAATGGGACTAGCGCTGGCCCATGCTCCTGGGGTTGTAGTAAAGAACAAGGAACTATGACGTGTAAATGGGGGCAGGGTTGTGCTTGGCACACGGTAGGCACAGTGGGACAGGAGGGACCTCTTAGATGCAGCCCCAAACCATTCCCTTTTACTCCCTCTGCTTCCCTCTCACCTTTATCTTCCTGGGCTTCAAGGTGGCCTAGGAACCCCTTGCTAAGTCAGAAACCAACTGACCTCGGACTCCTATCAACAGGCTGGGGCAAAGGTCATGAGCCAAGTGGGTAGAGTACCTCCTTCCCCGCCCCCAAGATTCAATGACATGAGGCTGAGTCCTGGTGCTGAATCAGCTATTGACAAGTAATGGGTGCAGTCCCCTCGCTGGGCCTGGGCCATGCCCTCAGTCCAGAGAGCCAGCTCCTTGTGGGGCAGGGGCTCTGTCCTGAAGGTCCTGGTGTGTTGGGAAGGTGGGCACATTTATCCTGCTTTCTCCCCGGGGACTGACCTTCATGTCTCCATGATAGAGGAGGACGTCAAAGTTAACATCAACGTTGCTGGCTGAGCACACGATCTGGGCAGCCTCTCCTTGAATCCGCACCAGCTCTGCAGGCTCTAGCGTCAAGGTCGGGGGTCCTGTGATGACTGAGGCCCAGAGAAGCAACCCATGAACACCCAGGCCTGAGCGGTCGCTCTGCTCGGGGCCAGGCTCCTGGCTGGGGCCGCCCTCCCCACCCCATGCTCCCATCCCAAATCCTGGGGGGCAGCCTTGAGGCCCCAGACAGCAAATCCTGTCTTTCACACAGACTCTAAGAGGTCCACTACTTTTCATCACCTTGCTTCTCCTCACTGTGACCCCATTCTCTTCTCTGGACACCCGGAGGGCCCCCACTCCCCTCTGAGCCCTGCACAGCCCAGGTGCCTCACAGCAGCCCCAATGAGCTCTTAAGAATGTAGACTGGATTGCGTCCGTCTCCTGGGCCAGGGTCGGGCGGTTCCCATTCCTCTGGGGATACAAGGCTGGGCCCGGTCCTAACCACCGAGTGCTTGCCACCCTGGGCTCACGGCTCTGCAGCCACACTGGCCCTCCCAGCGAAGAGACTGTGCACTTGCCCACCCGCCCGAAGTTTCCCCTCCACGCTGTGAGCAGGTGGCCACCCTCTTCCTTCTGATCTTTCACTCAGAGAAGCGTGCTGTGCCCGGTCGTCTGATTTCGCCTCCCTTCACCCCATGCACACCCAGCTTTCTGGGGCCAGGCTTCTTGTTCCCCTCGTTTGGAACGTTACTTGCTCCTGGAAAGATGACAAATCCCCAAAAGACAGTGCCTGACATAGAGCAGGCATTGAACTACAGTTCATGGCTATTGCTGTCATTGGAAGAAGATCTAATCCATTTTCTCAAGGTCCAGAGACACTAAGGGATTCATCCAAGGTCACCAAGGGGGCCACGAGGGCTCCAGGGCCCTGCCAGATGGAGTGTAGGGAAAGAGACCTACAGGCCTCCTCCATCCACTTAGTGGGGTCCTGGCACAGGCTTCATAGCTCAGAGCCTGGAGCATTGGGCCAGCCATGCCACTCACCCTGGCCCCCATTGCAGGAACCTGATTCTTGTCTCTGGCCCAGGTGTCAAGCGTGCAACTCACACCAGTCCTTCTGGAAACCAGAATCCGGTCCATCAGCCTTGCTGGGGCAAGGGGGAATGGAATGAGACTTCACCGCACCACTGTCACCCCCACAGTGAGAGCCTTCCTGTGGGCCCATGTCCATGTCCCCAGCCCTTGGCACCCTACCCCTCCTGCGTGTGCCCAGCACCTGGCACCCGGCCGGCACTGAGTGGGAAACCCATGTCTGAGGCTGTAGGGTAGCTCTGGGCCCTCCTTCTGTTCTGGGAACATTCAGAGCCTGTTCCCGCCTCATGACTTTGCACCTGCTGTTTCTTCTGCCGAGGCGGAGCTTTGCACAGCCACGTGCTTGCCAGCATTCCTAGTTCAGCGCCCATAAAATGTTAGTCTCTCAGAGGGCCTCCCCTCCCACACACGCTCTCTCTTCCATCACCTCGTGAGGCGATCTGCAGAGCATGTCTCATGGGCTGAGAGCGCTCGCTTGTCCTGCGCCAGCAGGTGCCCCATAGGTGACCATGGGACAATTGGAAGGAAGACGCGAAGGAAGCACCCCCTCTGCCCCCTTTCCCCCCACCCCACTGCCATTACTCTCCATCAGACTGGCCCTGCTGCAGCTCGCATGTCTGCCGGCTCTCTGTCCCATCTGGCCCCACGCACCTTTCTGCACTTTGAGCCAGATGACCATCGATGTTACTGCCCTGCCGTCTACTAGCACGCTGCATTGGTAGTGCTGACTCTCAATGAACTTGGCCTTGTGGATGGTGAAGCCACGCCAGGGAGAGAAGGAGTAGTTGGTTTGGCGCAGGACAGGCCGGCCACGCAGTCGCCCCAGCGAGACGCCTGCCTCCAGCGCTGGGTCAGTAAGCAGGCAGGGCAGCAACGCGTCCTGACCTTCAAACACCACCACTTCCTGGGCCAGGACCCTCCAAGGCCGAGCAGGGTCTGGGGTAGAGGGGACATGGGGTTACAACTGTCCTCCCCCCACCAGGCCAAGCGGTCCCTGAACACTGGTGACAGGGAGGCTCGGAGAAGCTGATCGCGTGCCTGAGGTCACACAATTAGAGAAGCTCAGCCAACTTGCAAGTGGAGACACCAGAGCCAGGTTCAGTCTTACTATCACTGGTGCCCTGCCACTGTGGGCAAATGACCCAGCCCCTACCAGCCTCTGGGAAACGGCCATGAACATGAACATACCTCACGGCGCTATTGTGAGGACTACATTAAATTGGAAGGACCGCACACGTCTTTGTTCATGACAGGCACTCGAAGGTTGTTAATATTAGCACCCGGCCCTCCTGCCCATCCCCAGCGGGGCCTGTCGGGCCAGGTCTCTTGGGAGTGGGCGCAGAGTCCTCACCTTTGACATAGAGGTGTATGGTGGCCTTGCCCCCCCGGGGGTTTCCAGTCTCAGTGCAGTGATAGGTCCCGGTGTTTAGGAAGGTGGCATTATTCGTCATCAGGATGCTGCTGGGGAAATCGAGGTCCAAGGTCCAGTGGGAGGAGATGGGGCCGTCCCATTCCACGCTGCCATTGCCCACACATTGCAAGGTCACTGTTGTGCCCGGCTCCACGACCAACTCAGGGCCACTGGGCTGTATCACTGGGACCCCTTGAGCTGGGGGGGGCGGGGCGGCAAATAGATGGAAGTGAGGCCTGAGGAGACGTTTTCTGGTCTGATGATCCTGGCCTCTGAGGCGGGGCGTGCCCTGGCAGGGGTGGTGCTGGTGCTGGTGTTCAGCTGTGATTTGGAAGCACCTTGAACAAGTCCCTGTCCCCTCTGCCATTGGCTCCGCCCCCCACCTCCAACCTGTGTGGGGATGGCCTGAGGTCCAGCAACCCCCTCTTCTGAGAAAAGGGGATTGGGAGCGTTCTCGGTTTCTGGGTGGCTGCTGCCTCGCGGGGTCTGTCCCAGCCTCCTGCCTCAGTCTTCCCAGAGGTAACTGTAGCGTTCTCCCAGGGGGGTCGACCCCTTCGGCCCCACAGACAAAGCGGGCTGTATCCTTAATGCCAAGCCTGGCTCAAAGCAGGGGACTCAAACAAGCAAGGGAAAAGACCAATGAATGGAATGTTTACAGCAGAAGTCCTCCGACTTAATCCATGTGGGAAAGAAGAAAACGGTCGTAGGGTCTCAGCCCAGCAGTGTTAGAAGGGTGCTGAGGGTCTTGGCGTGCCCACTCCCACCACTGGACATCTGGTCTGCAGCACAGTGGGAGGGTTCAGAGGCTCTGTGCCTCAGTTGCCCCACCTCTAAAATGGACACGATAATTTGTACCCATTTATTGGGATGCCAGCAGGCTTCAATGCATGGAAAGCCTTTGGAACCAACCTGTCACCAAGTAAATATTCAGTGAGGATTGGTCAGCAGTCCAGCGCAGCCCCCCAACACTGCTGTGTTGACTAGGAAGCCAATCTCTTTTAAGGAAAATTTGCTTGAAGGAGAAAAAGAGAACTTGCAGCCCCAATCAGGCTGTCCGGGAAGAAGGCCCGGTGCCTCTGCAGTGTCAGCATTTTTCCAGGGCTGAAAATAGGGGCAAAGGAGGGAAGTGAGAGCTGATTCAAGGCCTTGGAGGGGCTGCCAGGCGCCCCCGAGCCTGTGTGGGCGGAAGCACATTGCTGGCGTCCAGCCCGGCCCTGATTTCCGCTCAGCCTAGAGCCCTTCCCCCAGGGATGCTCTCACTTCTGTTTCCTGGCCCTCCTGACGACTGTCCCCTGTCCAGGGGTGAGACCCCCCAGGAGAGGGAGTGCTGTCTGCCGCACACTGGAACATTCTGGGCTGCAGGGCCTGGCTCTCCTGCTGACCAACCGGATGCTCCCGATAAATCCAACCCCTCTACTCTGGTGACAGCCACAGAGACACTCCTGCCCCCAGGGCATTGGCTGAATTCAGGGCATCCCAGTGTCCTTCACGGAAGTCTCTCAGATGGGTATTTCTACCTCCATCCCCACCACGGACTTCAGAATTGGGAAGACCTTCTCTGTCAAATTATTTCAGGATGACTTAAGCTCTGTTTTGATTTTGCACCCATCAGAGGGGTGCCTCTCTGCCTGAGCTTCGGATCATCACAAAGCATTGAGTGAACTGGTGAATTCTGCCAAGGCCAACACCTGAGGGTTTTATCTTTCCTGGGCCATGTGACCACGAGGGAGAGGGGCAAGCATTGGTTCTGGCAGGCTGTCTGCAGGGGCTGCCCCATTAGGGCCACAGCAGTGCAGCGCCCCTGCTGGGGTTTTCTTGCAGGGGAGAGCTTGGACTGCGGGGTCACACCCCCTTGACCTGAAACTTGGTTCTCCCTGATGCTGTCTAGGTCACTTAGCCTCTCTGACCCTCAGGCTACTCTTCCATCTGATGGGACTAATTTGTTTCCACCTCTGAGGTCTTGGGAGGGTTCAATGAGGTAATATGCAGCCCTTGTCACAGCCAGCTGCTCGTGGCCTGGGCTACTGCCTCCATGGGGGCACTTCTAACCCCCACTCTGGTCCTGACACTCTAATATCTAAAGTTTGTAACCTTTAAAGGTCACAGTCTGTGACTGTATCATCCGCGATCTTGGATTCTGTGATTCTCACGGTGTTCCTTCCCCTCCTGCACCCGCCTGGACTCACAGGCGCCTTCTCCCTTCCCCTCCCCTGCCCCATCTCTCTGGCTGCTGTCTCGGCCTCCTGGAAATGTGGTCAAAGAAATATGTCCTGTTCTGTCCTGTTGTCCCGGATATTCATGCAGAGCAAGGCTGACACCCTCAACTTCTGCCCCTAACTTCCCCTTGCTGGTGTGGCTGGTGGGAAGGGAGAGCCTGCTCAGGCCCATCCTCCTTGGGGTGGGGGCTGGAGCTCAGCAGACACTGACCAAGGTCCCCTTCTGTGCCTATCTCTCATCTCAGCTCCCAGAAGACCCTCCAACCTCGACTCCTGTTCCTCAACCCCCACAAACTGCACACCAAGATCTGGGACATAGCCCCCTCATCGGACCAAGATCTTAAGGAGCCTCTCCCCATCTCTAGGGTGTTCGAAGCCTGGCCCTTGACTCCCTCACAGCAGCCCCCGCCCCTCACTCACTCATGACTGAACTGTTGGGCTAAAGGCTGAGGCTTCCACTTACTGCCTCCCATCTTTTCTTTCTTCTGAGTCTAGAGGCCGGACAACCTCCCCCTCCCCCAACAAAGTCCCACAGGCAAATTCTGGGCATGAAGACAGGACAAGGCAATGAAATAAAACCCATGGAACTCTCTGGAGAAAGGGGAATCGTTTTCTGTTAATTGAGATGGTGATACCCAAGTGTATACATTCATCAAACCTTATCAGACTGTATATTTAAGAATCTGTACGTTCTACTGTACGTAAATTACATCTCAATTAAAACAAACAAACAAACAAATGACCAGAAATACTCAAGCCCAGAGGCGTTGGACCAGAAAAAGTCCTTCAGTGGGGTTGGCCATCTCCTCATTGGGGACAGCAGCCATAGAACTGTGAGGAGGCCAGTGCTGAGGCTGCCTTCCCACCGTATCCCATCCCGGCCCAAGATACCTCCAAATAAGCATGTGATAAAATATAACCATAGCTACAAGCCAAACAGCCAGCCCCTCGCTTCCCATTAGACACCCTCCTTGGATGGAGATTCCTACCCGTGCAACTGCTACCAGTGAGTTGGAGGTAGGGTGGCAGCCTGTGTCTGGGAAGGTTCTGACCAGGGAGACCCTCACTGCCCTCCCTCCCCCAGGCTCTCCTCTCATCTCCTCCCAAATTCGCATCACCTGAGCCCTGGGCCAGAGATGCTAACCTCTTATCTCTCCTTCCAGCCCTTTCCCCAGGCCTCCGGAGGAATGACCATGCCCCCTCTGGCCTTTCCAAGTTGGATCCTGCCTACTCTCCATGGCTTATGGGCTGGCAGAACCGGCAGGGCCATCAGGAGCTTTCTGGGGCCTCCCTGCTAAGCACAGGTCTGGACCAGCAGCGTTGGCCTCTCCTAGGAGCTTGCTAGAAGTGCAGAACCTCTCGTTGTACCTGGGCCCTACTGAGTCAGGATGTGCACTGTGACAAGATCCCCCAGGTAATCGGTGTGCAAAGCAAAGTTTGAAAAGCATCTTTTCAGTCTAGTGCCATTGAATAGATGAGGACACTGCAGCCCTGAGGGCACTGGGGGCTGGTTCAGGACACTTAGTGAGTCAACATCTGCACTGGAACGGCTCTGCTGGGCTGGTTTCACCCCACCCACATGCTCTTTCCCCTCCACTGCCTCTCCAAAGCAAATACCCACAAACCTGCAGTGCAGGATGGGGAGATAGAGGCACAGAGTGGAGGCACCCAGCAAGGGGCAGGAACTTACAGAGTCCTTGTACAAGGGCCGTCTCTGTCACTCACCCACCCACCCCCAGAGTCCCCAGTCTTACCATGCCAAGCTGTGGCCACCAGCAGGACCAGCAGAGCCCTTGGGCCCATGGCCTCAGTGGGCAGGCGGCAGGATGATGCAAGGTGGAGGGGTGGGCAAGCTCCTGGGGTCTCAGCACTATCTCTGCAGTGACCAGGACCGCTGGACACGTTCCTCTCTGCTGTACTGACTGTTTCTCTTGTTTTCCTCTTCCTCCTCCTCCTTGGGCTGATCCCCTTCTTCCCCTTTTAGCTAGGCAAGGCAACCACAGAGTTTGGAAATCTTGGTTCTTTAGAAGAAAACAAAGCCATGACCCCCAGGGGGAGGGGTTGGAGTCTAGGACAGGGCCAGCCTGAGTTTGGGGGAGCTTGCTCAGTTTAGAGCCCTTCTGAAATCACCATTAAGGGATCCTGGCAGAAGAGACATGCCCAGGGTCAAGCAGTCAGTCAGTTGCACAAATGGGGGGTCTCCAGAGTGGCCAGGGAGCTCTGGCTTAACCAAAAGGAAAGTTAGGTTGGTTGGGAGAGCTTGATCGTAGAAGCAAGAAACTTCTATTTACAAGATGTTCCCCAGCTGAGCCCTTTATGTTCACTGTTTCCTCTGGTTCCCGTAGAACCTTTATGTGATTGGTAGTATTGCCATTCCCATTTTGCAAATGGAAACACTGAGGCTCAGAGAGATCAAACACCTTCAACTTGTCCATAGTTACATGGCTACAGAATGGTGGAGGTGGGATTTTGATCCAGGCAGCCTGGTTGTAGAACTCTCTTTACACTGACTAATTAAGTTACTTGTTTGTTTATTTTTACAAAGAGTCCAATTATGTTGCTCTATTTCTTTGGAAAAATAACATTGCTCTGCCCCTTTCTTTATTGGAGTCAATTGCTTTTACTCCTTTTAAATGATTCCTTTAGTATTTTCCTTCTTATTTCTAAATAACATGGTTGTTGAAAACTAAACTTATTGAAACTAAAAAATTCCAGCACAACATTGACCGAGGGAAGTGATCATTCTTTCCATGTACTCGGGTATTTGTAATATAGTTCATATATATATTTTTTTTTTCAGGAAAGTGTTCTGAACCTCAAATAATCATGAATACCAAACAAAACTTACTTAAGAAGAAATAGAAAATCTGAATAGACTTATAACTGGTAAAGAGATTACTAATCCACAATTAGATGGATTCACTAGTGAATTCTACAAAATATTTAAAGAATTAATGCCAATTCTTCTCAAACTCATTCAAAAAATAGAAGAGGAAGGAACACTTCTCAACTCATTCAGTAAGGACCACATTACCTTGATACTAAAGCCAGACAAAGACTTCACAGGAAAAGAAAACCACAGACCCATAACCCTGATGAATCAGATGCAAACATATTCAGCAAAATACTAGGAAACCAAATACAACAGCACATTAAGATGAGATTTATCCCAGAAATAAAAAGATGGTTCGACATGTGAAAATCAATCTAATACACCACCTTGATAGAGTAAAAAAACAAACAAACTCACATGATCATCCCAAATGATGCAGGAAAAAACCTTTGACAAAATTTATGACTTAAAACCTCTCCAAAAAACTGGGAACATAAGGCAGCATCTTTAGCATGATTAATTAAAACCATGGATGAGAAACTCACAGCTAACTCAATGGTGAAAGATTGAAGGCTTCTTCCCTTAAATCAGGAACAAGACAAGGATACCCACTTTTTATTTAACACTGTCCTGGACGTTCTAGGCAGAGCAATCACAAAGAAAAATAAGTATCCAAATTCAAAAGGAAGAAGTATAGACAAAATTTTATGTATAAAAAAATCCTAATGAAACTGTAAGAAAAATCCTATTTATAGAAAATACATAATTCTATATATAGAAAAATCCTAAGAAATCTATAAGGAAAAAAGCCCTATTTCAGCCAATAAATTTAGCAAAGTTTCAGGGTACAAGATCAACACACAAAACTTAGTTGTATTTCTGTACACTAACCATGAACAATCCAAAAAAGAAGTGTAAAAAACAATTGTATTTGCAATAACACCAAAATGAATAAAAATTCTTGAGAATAACTTTAACCAAAAAGATGCAAGACATATGCCCTGAAAACCAGAAAATACTGCTGAAAGAAATAAATAAGATTAAACAAATGAAAAGACATCTTGTATTCATGAACTGGAATATTTAATTAAAAAAAACAGTATAGTATCAACATAAGGATAGGCATATAGATCAACAGAATAAAATCCAAAGCCCAGAAATAAAGCTTCATGTCTAAGGTTAATTGATTTTCAACAAGGGTGCCCAAGCCACTAATGTGGAAAAAACAATCTTTTCAACAAATGGTGTCAAGAGAACTGGATATCCACATATGAAAGAATGGAGTCAGACCCTTCACACCATATAGAAAAATTATAAAGGATCAAAGACTTAAATACAAAAGCTAAAGCTATAAAACTCTTTAAAAAAATTTTTTTTTAATGTTTTATTTATTTTTGATACAGAGAGAGACAGAGCATGAGAGGGGGAGGGGCAGAGAGAGAAGGAGACACAGAACCAGAAGCAGGCTCCAGGCTCTGAGCTAGCTGTCAGCACAGAGCCTGACGCGGGGCTCGAACCCACGAACGTGAGATCTGACCTGAGCCGAAGCCGGAGGCTCAACCAACTGAGCCACCCAGGCGCCCTGCTATAAAACTCTTAGGAAAAAAAAAAACCAAAGGAGTAAATATTCATGACCTGAGCATGGAAATGGTTTCTTACATAGATCAGAAGTGCAAGCAACCAAAGAAAAATTCAGTAAGTTGGGCTTCAGCAAAATGAAACATTTTGGTCATCAAAGAACATTATCAAGAGAATAAAAAGACAACACATAGAATGGGAGAAAATATTTGCCAATCATATATATGATAAGAATTAGGTTTCCAGAATACATATGTATATGTGTGTGTATGTGTGTGTGTGTGTGTGTGTGTGTGTGTGTGTATGCCTTCTAACTCATCAGCAAAAAGGCAAACAACTGGATTAAAAATGAGCAAAAAAGTTGAGTAGCTATCTCTCCACAAAAGACCTACAAATGTCCAAAAAGCACATGAAAAGATGCTCAACATCATTAGTCATGAGGGAAATGCAAATCAGAACTGCAGTGAGATACCACCTCACACCAACTAGGTTGTCCGTAATTTAAAAATCAGAAAACAACAAGTGGTCAACATGGAAAAATGTGAACCCTTGCACATTGCCAGTGAGAATACAAAATGGTGCAGCTGCTGTGGGAATCAGTCTGTTAGTTCCTCAAAAAGTTAAACACAGAATTACCATATGACCCAGTAATCCCAGTCCTAGGTCTATCCAAGAGAATTAAAAACAGGTCCTCGGTGGGGTGGGGGTGGGGGAGCCAAGATGGCGGAGAGGAAGGGAGCTCTGTAAACTTCTTCTGCCCCATCTATCGAACTGAGAAGGTCATTACTTTCATCTGCAAGAATGGAAGGAGAAAATACGGACTCCAGAGGGAAGAGAACCTCAAGGATACCTGAGTGAGTGAGTGCGAACTGGGGAGATTGGAAAACGGGCCAGCCTGAGACGGGCAGGGGAGGTGGGAGCCCCAGCCCAACACAGGGCAAGCGTGTGGAGCCTAAGAGACAAAGGGACAGAGAGACTGAACGCACTTATAGTACTGTCTCTGGGGAAGAGGTAAAGAACGCTTAACCATGCTTGGAGAGAGAAGCTCACTCCATAGATAACTGCTGGGTAGCCCAAATCCTAAATTCAGGTGGCACAAGGGAAAGAACAGCTTCTAGGCCTGCGCCATCTTGGTGGGGAGTCAGCGGCCATGGCAGCAGCAGTGTCAGGGGTGCTCACTTCGACCTCAGTTTTGGGAGTGGGAGCACGCACCTCATTTCCATGGCGTATCTCAGCCCCAGCATTGGCCGCACAAATCTTGAATCCCGGGTGCCAACAGGGAAAAAATAGCCCCCACCT
This sequence comes from Suricata suricatta, assembly GCF_006229205.1. Lineage (NCBI taxonomy): Eukaryota > Metazoa > Chordata > Mammalia > Carnivora > Herpestidae > Suricata > Suricata suricatta. The sequence goes on along the minus strand of NC_043705.1, from coordinate 107,293,953 downwards.
CTGTGCGATCCTGGCAGGGAGTTGGTGGCGGTGGAGGCCTGGCCCACCCTCAGGTTGCAGGAGCTCCTAACTCATTTCCAGCAGCTTCCAGCGCCTCCGGCAACACCTGCGCACTCATTCCTCCCCCAATGCACTATCCCGGCTGGGAGTTGGGTCTGTGACAGTGCGCACGCATTTCACCTCCTGCTGCGCATCTCGCCTCAGGCAGGGGCAGCTGAAATCCCTGCCTAAGCCAAGACAAACCAATTCCTCTCCCTAAGAAGCCAGCCACAAAAGCAAATACATCTCATCTGTGGTAGCATAAAAGTGCATGGACTGGAACTTTGAACCGAGGCAGGCCTGGAAAATACAACTCTGTTCAACCGCGGCACAAGGAGATCAGACTCATTAGAGTGGCCTACACTGCGTAGTTCAGCAGAGCTTGGCATGCTGCCTATCTAATCTCTGCAGACATCAAGGCGGAGACTCTGAGAGCAGCCTCCGGGACCTACCACACCAAACCACGCCTATTCACAAGGGGGATTTGCTGTTTTGAATTTTTTTATAATTTTTTTCTTCATTTTTTTCTTTTCTTCTTTTTCTGTAAGTATTTTTTATTATTATTACTTTTTTAACTTAAATTTTTAAAAATTTTTACTCCTTATTTTCCATTCTCCTTTCTCCTTTTTTACCTTCTTGCAATCCAGATATATTCTCCTATATCTCATCCCTACCTCTCCCCTCAACTGGTCATACACTTTTAGACTGTCCACTGTCCTTTGTTGTCTCTGAACCCCTTTATTTTTTTTTCTTTTTTTCTTTTTTTCTTTTCTTCTTCTCTTTTCGTCTCTTTCCTCTCCATTTTCTTTCTTTTCTTTCCCCCTTTTAATGTGTTTGTTTGTTTGGTTTGTCTGTGCGTTTGTGTTACTATTCCCTCTGTGTTTGTCTGTTTTCCTTCTTAGGGCTACACCAAGAAACAAGCCAAAGTGTGCATGACAACGAGTCCCAAATAGTGCTGAGTAGGGAAATAAAATATTCAAAGGCACAACAAGAGAAACTGAGAGACACCATTAAAAGAATATTTCCTTAAACGACAGGCCCTGGACAGTCAATAAGCCTCCTTTAACAGAGAAATATTAACAGGTGCACAGTGCACAATGAGCTTTCTAATGGTGAAAAGAGACAGAAAACTAGCAAAAATGACAAAACGAAGGAACTCTCCCCTGAAGAACCTCCAGGAGGATGTCACAGCCACAGAACTGCTCAAGGCAGATCTAGACAACATACCGGATCAAGAATTTTAAAAACTTGTCATAAAATTAATCGCTGGGGTTGAGAAAAACATCAAAGAATCAACTGAGACAATGACTAGGCAATTTGAAAATAGGTGTGATGAGTTAAAAAAGGCTATAGATGAGGTGAATAACAAACTGAAGGCAGCCACCTCAAGGACTGATGAGGCAGAGAGAAGAATAGGTGAATTAGAAGATATATTTATAGCAAAAGAGGAAGCTGAAAAAAAGAGAGAGAAAGTAATCCAAGAGCAGGAAAGGAGAATTTGAGACCTGAGTGATACAATCAAATGGAACAACATCCGTATCATAGGAATTCCTGAAGAGGAAGACAGAGAGAACGGTCCTGAAGGGATACTAGACCAAATTATAACTGAGAATTTCCCAAATCTGGGAAAAGAAATAACATTCAAATTCAAGAGGCACAAAGAACCCCCTTAAAACGTAACTTGAATCAGCCTTAGGCACGACATATCATAGTGAAACTGGCAAAATATAAAGATAAAGAGAGACTTCTGAAAGCAGCTAGGGAGAAAAGGGCCCTCACATATAAAGGGAAACCTATCAGAGTGGTTATATACCTATCTAATGAAACTTGGCAGGCCAGGAAGGAATGGCAGGAAATCTTCAATGTGATGAACAGAAAAAACATGCAGCCAAGATTCCTTTATCCAGCAAGCCTGTCATTCAAAATAGAAGGAGACATAAAAGTGTTCCCAAATAAAGAAAAATTGAGAGAATTCATGACCACCAAACCAGCCCTACAGGAAATCCTAAGAGGGACTCTATAAGGGAAATGTTGCAAAGAATACAAGGTGCCAGAGACACCGCTATAAACATGAATTCTAGGGAATACACAATGACTCTAAACCCACATTTTTCAATAATAACACTGAATGTAAATGGACTCAATGCTCCAACTAAACGACACAGGGTAGCAGAATGGATTAAAAAACCAAAACCCATCTATTTGCTGTCTACAAGAAACTCATTTTCAACTGGAAGACACCTTCAGGTTGAAAGTAAAGGGATGGAGAAATATCTATCATGTGCCTGGAAGCCAAAAGAAAGCTGGAGTAGCCATACTTGTATCAGACAAACTGGACTTTAAAGTAAAGGCAGTAACAAGAGATGAAGAAGGACATTATATAATAATTACAGGATCTCTCCATCAGGAAGAGCTAACAATTATAAATATCTATGTGCCAAATTTGGGAGCGCCCAAATATATAAAACAATTAATCACAGAAAGAAACAATCTTATTGACAGAAATGTGCTAATTGCAGGGGAGTTTAATACTCCACTGACAGCAATGGATAGATTAACCAGACAGAACATCACTAAGGAA
>NC_043705.1:107290009-107291233 GCF_006229205.1 Suricata suricatta | reverse complement strand
CTATGCATCAGCACTTCTGTATCCCTTGGGTAAATCCCTAGCAATGCTATTGCTGGGTCATAAGGGAGTTCTATGGATAGTTTTTTGAGGAACCTCCACACTGTTTTCCAGAGTGGCTGCACCAGTTTACACTCCCACCAACAGTGTAGGAGGGTGCCTGTCTCTCCACACCCTCGCCAGCATCTATAGTCTCTTGATTTGTTCATTTTAGCCACTTTGACTGGCGTGAGGTGGTATCTCAGTGTGGTTTTGATTTGTGTTTCCCTGATGATGAGTGATGTTGAGCATCATTTCATGTGCCTGTAGGCCATCTGGATGTCCTCCTTAGAGAAGTTTCTGTTCATGTCTTCTGCCCATTTCTTCACTGGGTTATTTGTTTTGTGGGTGTGAAGTTTGGTGAGTTCCTTGTATATTTTGGATACTAGCCCCTTTATCAGAGATGTCATTTGCAACTATCTTTTCCCATTCTGTTGGTTGCCTATTAGTTTTCTTGATTGTTTCCTTTGCAGTGCAGAAGCTTTTTATCTTGATGAAGTCCCAAGAGTTCAGTTTTGCTTTCATGTCCCTTGCCTTTGGGGATGTGTTGAGTAGGAGATTGCTGCGGTGGAGGTCTAGGAGGTTGTTTCCTACTTTCTTCTCGAGGGTTTTGATGGTTTCCGGTCTCACATTCAAGTCCTTCAGCCATTTTGAGTTAATTGTTGTGTATGATGTAAGAAAGTGATCTAGTTTCATTCTTCTGCATGTAGCTGTCCAGTTCTCCCAGCACCACCTGCTAAAGAGGCAGTCTTTTTTCCATCGGATACTCTTTCCTGCTTTGTCAAAAATTAGTTGGCCATACATTTGTGGGCCCAGTTCTGGGTTCTCTATTCTATTCCATTGGTCTGTGTGTCTGTTTTTGTGCCAATACCATACTGTCTTGATGATGACAGCTTTGTAGTAGAGGTGAAAGTCTGGAATGGTGATGCCTCCCGTTTTGGTTTTCTTCTTCAATATAACTTTGGCTATTCGGGGTCTTTTGTGGTTCCATATGAATTTGAGGATAGTTTGTTCTAGCTTTGAGAAGAATGTTGGTGCAATTTTGATGGGGATTGCATTGAATGTGTAGATTGCTTTGGGTAGTAATGACATTTTCACAATGTTTATTCTTCCAATCCATGAACAGGGAATGTTTTTCCATTTCTTGGTGTCTTCAATCTCTTTCATAAGTTTTCTATAGTTTTCATC
>NC_043705.1:107204034-107289909 GCF_006229205.1 Suricata suricatta | reverse complement strand
CATGTACCCCAATGTTCATAGCAGCAATGTCAGCAATAGCCAAAACATGGAAAAAGCCTAAATGTCCATCACCTGATGAGTGGATCAAGAAGATGTGGTATATATACACAATGGAGTACTACATGGCAATGAGAAAGAATGAAATATGGCCATTTGTAGGAAAGTGGATGGACCGTGAGGGTGTCACGCTAAGCGAAATAATCAGGCAGAGAAGGACAGAAACCATATGTTTGCACTCATAGGTCTAACAGGAAAACAGGAGAAACCTAATGGAGGACCACGGGGAGGGGAAGAGGGAAAGAGAGTTGGGGAGAGAGAGGGACGCAAAACTTGAGAGACTATTGAAGGCTGAAAAAGAACTGAGAGTTAAAGGGGAAGGGGGAGGGGGAAAGAGAGGTGGTGGTGATGGAGGAGGGCACTTATGGGGAAGAGCACTGGGTATTGTATGGAAACCAATTTGATAATAAACTATTAAAAAAAAAAACAGGTCCTCGAACAAATACTCGCACATGAATGTTTAATGCAGCGCTAGTCATAATAACTAAAAGATGGAATTAGTTGATTCATAGGTAGACAAAAATGAGGCATATCCATACAAGGGAGTATTCTTCAGCCATAAAAAGAGAATGAAGTAGTGAAACATGTCACACCATGAATGCATCTCCAAACACTATGCCCAGTGAAGAAAGCCAGGCACAAAATCGCATATTGCATGACTATATTTATATGAAATATCCAGAGGACATAAATCCACAGAGGCAGAAAGCTGATTGACTGGTGGTTTCCAGGAGCTGGAGGCAGGGGCATCGGGGAGTGACTGCTTGATGGGCACGTTTCCTTTCAGGGTGATGAGAACGTCTTAGAACTGGACAGAGGAGGCGGTTGCACAACATCATACTAGACATCAATAGATTGTATGCTGAGCTCGTCGATGTTTAAGTTATATGAATTTTACCTCGATTAAAAAAAAAAGAGGAAGAAGAAGAAGGGATACAGACTTTCTTAGAAAAGCAAACACCAAATTCATTGCCAGGAGACCAGCGCTACAAAAGAAGACAATGTCGAGGGAAGGTCTTCAGGCCACAAGAATGCGACACCAGACAGAGCTTGGCTATACACACACATATAAAGAGCACTGGAGAGGAAAAAATGAAGGTAAACATAAAAAATACTTTGACTTTTGATTGCTCGAAAAGATAACAGACTGCCTAAAGCAGACATTGGCAGTATTTTTTGTAAAGAACCAGATCGCATGTATTTTCGGTTTTCTGGGCCATAAAGTTTGTGGGGTAACTGCTCAATGCGGCCATTGCCATGCAGAAACAGCCACGGATGACACTCACTATGCTATTGAGTGTAGCTGTGTTCCAACGGTACCTTATTTACAAAAACAAGTGGCAGGCTAGGTTTGGGCTGTAGTTTTCCAACCCCTGACTTAAAGCAAAACTATCAGCCACGTATTATATGTTTATAATATATGTAAAAGTGCAATGCGTGACAACAACACACAAAAAGATAGTTGGGAAGGATATGCTGTATACTCTTGTAAGACCCTTATACTGTATTTGGAGCAGTACAATATTATTTTAGGGTAGATTGTGATTAATTAAAAAAATATATATTTAAGTTTATTTACTTTATTTTTGAGAGGGAGAGAGAAAGCACAAGCAGGGGAGGTGCAGAAAGAGGGAGCGAGAATCCCAAGCAGGCTCTGTGGTGTCAGCATAGAACCTGATGCAAGGCTCAAACTCACAAACCATGAGATCATGACCTGAGTCAAGTTCAAGAGTCAGATGCTAAATCAACTGAGCCACCCAGGCATCCCTAAAGATATATATTTTAAAACCTATGAAAACTACTAAAAGTTTTTTAAAAGTATAAGTTATAAGCCAATATACAGATAAAATAGGGTCATAACAGAGTCATAAATTATACTCAGTTAATCCAAAGAAAGAAAAAGAGTACAAAGGAAAGACCAGGTGAAACAAACAGAAACATCTAACAAGACGGTAGATTTGTCTTATTATCTTATGTGTAAGCTATAATCTTATATGGAAGCAGCCTAAATATACAAACTAAAGACTGAGATTGTCTGATTGGATAGAAAAGCAAACTATAACTATTTGCTTTCTATAAGAAACCCACCTTAAATATGAAGACACAGGATAAAAGTAAGTGGAAGAAAATATCCCTGTAAACAATAATCAAAAGTGTTGGTGTGCTGTATTGATATCAGATGAAGTAGTTTTCAGAACAAGAATACTTCTAAGGATAATGAAGGACATTTCATAATGACAAAGGGGTCAATTATTCAAAATGACATAACAATTCTAAATGTATATGCACCATAGAGCAGAGCTTCAATATAGGAAACAAAACTGATAGAACTGAAAGAATAGATAGACAAATCTCTGGTAACACTTATCTCTCAATAATAAATAGTACAGGTAGAGACAAAACAGTAAGGATATAGACCCGAACAAAACTATAAACCAATTTGACCTAATTGATATTTATGACCAATCCACTTAATAGTAGTAGAATACACATTCTTCTTCAGGGCATATGAAACATTCACCAAGATTACTATATTCTGGGCCATAAAAAAAAACATTAAAAAAAACACAAGTAACTAAACTTTACAAATTATTTCTGCATCATAACATAATTAAACTTGAGTTCATTAGGGCATATGGGTGGCTCAACCAGTTGAGCATTCAACTCTTGATTTCATTTCTGGTCATGATCCCAGGGTCTTGGGATCAAACCCTGCTTTATGAATTCTCTCTCTCTCTCTCTCTCCCTCTGCCTCTCTCCCCAACTCACATAGGTACTCCCTCTCCCTCTCTCTAAAATAAAATAATAAAATAGCAAACTTGAATTCATTAACAGAAATATGCCCAGGAAATCCCAAATATTGGAACTAGAATAACACTGAGTCAAAGAGGAAATCACCAGGAAAATTAGAAAATATATTGAATTGAATGAATGAATAATCAGTGATCTGAACATCTACCTTAAGAAACTAGAGAAAGAACAAATTAAACCCAAAGGAACTGTAAGGAAGAAACTAGAGATACTACCAGAGATCAATGATATCCAGAACAAAAGTGTTAGAGAAAAAGCAGTAAAACCAGTGAAAAAAATCAATAAAGTATATGAGAAAGAAAAAACAAAACAAGAAAGACACAAATTACTAATATCAGGAATGAAAGTGGGGCATTACTACCAACACTATGGACACTATAAGGTTAACAAGGAAATCCTACAAAAAACCCTAGGCCCATAGATTTATCAGGCTAGATAAAATAGACTAATCCCTTGAAAGACACAAAGTGCCAAATCTCACATGAATGGCCCTGTATTTATATAAAACTTTCCAATGATAAGAGCAAACCCCTAGAAACAAAAACCAAATTCTAGGACCAGATGTTTTTGCTGGCAAATTCTGCAAAACAAGGAAGAGATAATACCAATTCTGTACAAACTTGTCCACAATGTAGCAGAGGAGAGAACACTTTCCAACTCATTGTATTATGCCAGCACTACCCTACTATCATAAGTATACAAAGACATTACAAGAAAATAAAACTATAGGCCAATGTCTTTGATGAACACAGATGCAAAAACTCCTCAACAAAATATTAGCAAGCCAAATCCAACGATACATTAAAAGAATTTTTCACTACGATCAAGTGGAATTTATTCCCAGGATACAAGTGGTTCAGTATTTGCAAATCAATAAATGTGCTACATCACATTAACAAGAGAAAAGATAAAAACTGTATGATCCTCTCAGTACATATAGAAAAAGCATTTGACAATGTACAATGTTCATTCATGAGAGAAACCCTCAACAAAGTAGGTTTAGTGGGAACATACCTCAGCATAATAAAGGCCATATATGAAAACCCCACAGCTAACATCACACTCAATGGTGAGAGCTTTTCCTCTAAGATCAGGAACAAGACAAGGATGTCACTCTCACTTTTATTCAACCTAGTACTAGAAGACCTAGCCATAGTAGTCAGAATAGAAAGAGAAATAAGAGGCATCCAGATTGGTAAGGAAAAAGTAAAACTTTCATTATTTGCAGGTGACATATAGAAAACCCTAAAGACTCTACCAAAAAATTATTAGAACTGATAAATGAAGCCCGTGAAGACACAGGATACAAAATTAATGGACAGAAATCTGTAGCATTTCTGTACACTAACAATGAAGTAGCAGAAGAAGAAGTTAAGAAAACAACCCTACTTATAATTGAACCAAAAATAATAAAATACCTAGAATAAACCTAAGCAAGGAGGTGAAAGACCTGTACTCTGAAAACTATAAAGCACTGATGAAAGAAATTGAAAATGACACAAATGGAAAGACCTTCCATGCTCATAGATTTGAAGAACCAATATTGTTAAAAAGTCCACACTACTCAAAGCATTCTACAGATTTAATGCATTCCTTATCAGAATACCAACAACACTTTTACAGAGCTAGAGCAAACAACACTGCAACTCGTATGGAGCCAACAAAGACCCTCAATAGCCAGAACAATTGTAAGAAAGAAGAATGAAGCTGGAGGTATCACAATCCCAGAATCAAGATATGCTAGAAAGCTGTAGTTATCAAAACAGTTCGGCACTGGCACAAAAACAGACACAGAACACTGGAACAGAATAGAGAGCCAAAAAAGAAACCCAGGCTTATATGGTCAAATAATCTATGACAAAGGAGGCAAGACTATTTCAATAGTCAGTCTCTTCAACAAATGGTGTTGGGAAAACTGAACAGCAACATGCAAAAGATGAAACTGGACCACTTTCTTACACCATACACAAAAATAAACTCGAAATGGATTAAAGACCTCAAATGTGAGACCTGAAACCATAAAAATCCTAGAAGAAAGCACAAGCGGTGATTTCTTTGACATCAGTCATAGAAAGATTTTTCTAGATATGTCTCCTCAGGCAAGGGAAGCAAAAGTAACATTAAACTATTGGGACTACACCAAAATAAAAAGCTTTTGCATAGAAAAGGAAACAATCAACGAAATGAAAAGGCAACCTACTGAATGGGAGAGGATATTGGCAAATGACATATCTGATAAGGAGTGATAGAACTATTTGTTTTTAGTTTATTTATTTATTTTGAAAGAGACAGAGATAGCCTAAGTGGAAGGGGGTGGCACAGAGAGAGAAAGGGAGAAAGAGAGAATCCCAAGCAGACTCCACCACTTCCAGCCAAGGAGCCCCACTTGGGGCTCGATTTCACAATCCTGGGATCATGACGTAAAGCTGAAACTAAGAGTCTGTCACTTACCCGACTGGGTGCCACCCAGACACCCCTGATGGAACTATATCTTAATGGTGGTAATGGTAACACCACTATATATTTGTCAAAAGTAGCACTACTTTTGAAAGCAATGCAACTCTTGATCTCCAGGTATTGAGTTTGAGCCCCAAGATGGGTGTAGAGATTACACAAAACAAAACGAAACAAAGGTAGCCTAATAGACTACTAGGAAGAACTGTAGATTTAAAAGGGTGACTTTTACTCTGTGTTACTTAAACCTTAACAAAACAAGCGGGGAATAAAAAGTATAGGACTGAGAGTGTCCAAGCCAGTCTCAAAGAAGATGCAGAAGAAAAATGGAAAGTCTTGTTCTACTGTGTATCAAGAAATGCTATGAAGACATGATGTTGGTTTGATATTGACTCACAGACAGACAAATGGTACCAAATAAAGATCCTAGAAATAGATGTCTATAGACAGGCACTTGATAAATGTAAAGGTGACACTGTGAGATTGGGGGCGGGAAAATACATGGAAGAGGTCATTGGCTATGTACACATTTTTTGAAGTCTGTTTCTTCTGCAGATACCCTTTGTCCATTTTTCTATTTGTTTTTGTTTTTTGTTGATTTGTTGGGACTATTTTTCATCCATATTATGTCTATGAACCCTATTATCCTATGTGTTGAAAGTATTTTCCACTAGTCTACCACTTCTCTTTTAACTTTCTTATTTGGTGTCTATGTACCCAGAAGTACATACTTGATATGTAGTAAAATCGGTTGGTCTTTTCATTTCTGGCTTCTGGGATTCATGTCTTGCTTAGGCAGGGTGAGCCATTTATTGTTTACAAGGCACTTTCATTTCCATTTTCTCCTACAGGCCTGGGCCACAGGGATGCAGCAAAGTGCATATGTTCTCCACTGTAGAAATAAGAAACGGGAAGGTCAGAGAGGGTAAGTGACTTATCTCTGGTCACACAGCTACTTAGGGGAAGACTCAGAGCCAGATTTGGGACTCTCAGGGTCTGAAGCCAAGGTCACCAGTTTCTGCTACTGGGACCACTGGGTCGATAGCATTCCCCTCACCCCTCCGGCAGGTCACCTCATGCCTCCTATTATTGGAAAGTAAAGCCCATGCTTCCCTTTCAGGGAACAGACTGCCTCCTGGCGGCATCTCCTGTCGCTTTTGGTACTGCATGCTGGACCCCCAGACAGCTCTGTTCCTCATCTCTCGATAGGCCTCCAGTGTTGTGGAGGCAGCCCCGTGCTCCCTGGAGGCCCCACTCGTCCAGGCTGAGCACCCTGGTCCCTTAGCACTCCTCCTCAGACCTGGTCTCCAAACACATCCGGTCATCCTCACCCTCATCAGACCTTCAACGAATGCGGGGTCATCAATGTGACAGTAACTTTTTCAAGTCCAACACGTTTGGAGGGAGTCCTTTCAGGTAGTGACAGGGGTACAAAAGCGTACCGTACAGATGTCATGGGGGGAAAGAGGATGGAGAGTCTGTGAGGCTTCAGGGTGGGCCTTGGAGGAGTCCTCCAGACAGAAAGGGAATCCAGGAGGACTGGTGTGGGGGCGAAGAGGGTGAGAAATCAGGGCCAGCCAAAGGGATGGAGCAGAGGCGAAGTAGGAAGGGGTGAGGTCCAGGAGCAAAGAGCCCCTGACAACCTGGCCTAGAGCTCAGACTTCATCCTGTAGGCCGTGGGCTCTTTATGGGCGCTTCCAGATGGGCACCACCAAGTATATATAATCTGGGGACTCCGGCCTCAGAATCACAGAGGTGCCTGTTAAAATGGAGAATCCGGGGCACCTGGGTGGCTCAGTTGGTTGAGCGTCCAGCTGCAGCTCAAGTCATGATCTTGTGGTTTGTGGGTTTGAGCTCCGCATCAGGCTCTATGCTGACAGCTTGGAGCCTGGAGCCTAACTTTGGATTCTGTGTCTTCCTCTCTCTCTCTCTGACCCTCCCCTGCTCACGACATCTCTCTCTCTCTCTCTCTCTCTCTCTCTCAAAAAAAAATTTTTTAAAAATATTTTTAAAAATTTTAAATAAATAAAATGCAGAATCAGAGGCCATCCCAGGCCTGCTGAATTGGGGGTGAGAGGTGCAAACCTGCCCAGGAAATAAGCTCTCTCGGGTATTCTGATGCTCACTAAGGTGCTTACGATGTGTCCACAGCATGCCAAGCACTCTTTGAAGTTTTTTTCATCGAATCCTCAACCCTAGAGGTAGGTGTTGTTATTATCCCAGAGTTCAGAGAAGTTAAGTCACTTTCCCAAGATCACACAGCCAGTGGGAGTATTTCTGTCTCCTGAGCCTATCGTGTACATGACCATTACAATCCATTGACTTTAGGTATTTGAAGAACAAATGAATCAGTGAATAGACACTGTGTTCCGAAACTCTGGAAGCAGGAAAGTACTCTCCCCTCCTGGGAATAGCGCACTTGGATGCCTAACATTTTCTGAGGGTTGTTTATGTGCTGGGCACCGTGTCAGGCTCTTTGCATATTTATCTCATTTAATCCTCTCAACCCATGAGGCTGGTTCTATTAATGATTCCCATTTTGCAGGTGAGGAAACTAAGGCTCAGAGAGGTTAGGTCACTTGCCCAAGGTCCCAGAGCCAGCAGACGGCACAGCAAGAGCAGGGCCCAGGCAGCCATGCCGGAGACACTGTCCTAATGACCACCACACTGCACAGAGCAATTCTGGGTCATTCCCGGCTGCAAATGTGCTGACTGCCAGTGGACACGGGATGAATTGGGCTGGGATTCAGTGAGCCAATGCCCCGCTGAGGAAGCCGCAATGATGCGGCCGGGAGGATGACGGTCAGGGATCTTGGCTTGACATCACTCCTTCCTGTGGCAGGAGAACTCTGTAAAGGGTTTGCATGTCAGCCCAAGGATTAGGAAATCCCGAAGTCACTGCGTGGGCTGTGTCACACATTTGCACATACTAAGGGCCTGAAACTCACCTCCCTGCCTGGCTCCTGGCATCTCCAAACCTCACGGCAGGGACAACTCGGCCCCCACCCTCCTGACCACCCAACCCCAGCCCCAAACAATGCCCTGGGATTTCAGAAGCTCCCCCATCTCGGGGCGGAGAAGCCCACGCCAGGAGCCAGGGGCTCAGGACAGTTGGGTGCTGGTCGTGCTGCAGCCCCAGGCCAGAGAAGTTCGACCGCCCCAACCCCTACACCGGAAGATTAAATGGGCTCTGGCATCTGGGTACGACACCGTACTGCTCCAGCGCGGCAGTGCAGATCAGGTCCCTACTCTAGCAGAGCTCACAAGAGCCCTGGGGTCCATTCACTGCTCCCCCACCCCCACCCCGCCTGCACTGCATGCTGGGCTTGCACCTGCTAAGAACACTTGGCCCCTTCTTACTGCTACATGTGGCCCTGCCTCTGTCTCACTCTGGACTGAGCTCACCGCTCTGCTCTCGGCCTGTCTTACCCTCTCTCTGGCCCCTGAGTTCGCAGCCCCTCTCACAGCCCACACAAGTGCTGTTATAAAGGTTACTGACCGACTTTGTCCGGAGCCCTCTACCCCCAGTGCAAGCTCTGGGTAGGGTCTGGGCCTCTCCGGGTCTTGTTTATACCCTGTGCTCTGCTGACCCTGGGGAGATTGGGAACCCAGTCGGTGCTGGATGCATGAATGAAAGAGGAAGCAGGAGAACAAGTGAAGAGTGGAGAGGGTTCTCCACTGTCAGAAACCACTGTGCTGGCCGAGTCCTTTATGCCTCTGGCCCGGCTGTCGGCCCAGGAAGGAGAAGGCGCAGGGCTCTGCCCTCCCTGCAGGGCCCTCAGCATCCTAGGGGAGGTAGCCTCTAAGCGGCTGTGCTATCCTGCAGGTGACAGTGCTAACATGGATCCATATTGATGTGATCCATCATCCAAACCAGGAGCCTTGAGACCAAAAAGGTTGCTAGAAATAGCTGCACTAACACAGGGGTATGAAGACAGCTAGTTCTCCATCACCCTGTCCATTGGGTACTCCCTTCGGGCCAATCTCCGCCCAGATGATCTCATCTTATCCTCATAACCACACTTGGGGATAGCTATAATTACCCCATGTTGCAGATGAGGAAAGACAGGCTCAGAGATGGTAAGTGGCCTACCCAGGGTCACACAGCTATTTAATGACAGAACTGCATTTGAATCCAGAAACTTGTAACTGTCTGCCTTCAGCAATGGCGGGGTCTCTCAGAAAGGTCGAGGTTAGAAGAGAAGAACCTGGGCTTTAGGGCCAGAGAGATGGGGAAATCACATTCAATTTCTTCAGTGGTAAAATAGGGGAGGGATTACTGACTCAGATCCAGTGAGACCGTAATGCAGGGTTAGTGTCCTCAACACCTATGCTCTGGAGTTCACTGTGTGCCTGGCCCCAGGGATGCAGCGGTGCACGTGGCAGTCATCTTCCACTTCCCTCTGGAGCTCAGCCTGGTGGCAGAGCCAGGAGAGGAGCCAGAAACTCGGGGGTTCTAGGACTTCCTGGGAGCACTGAAGAGAAGAGTCAAGAAGAAGTCTATCTAAGCTGACTAGGAGTCGAGGGTAGGTTCAGGGAGGAGTAGGGAATATTATGAGAGGAGAAAGAACATAGCAGAGACCCAGAGGTGAGCGAGTACCTAAGACACCGAGAGACTGAGGCGGTCAAACAAAGGGCTGGGAGAAAAACCATTCCCAGCTGAATGATCAGGAAGGCTTCTTGGAGGAGGTCGCTTTGATCTGCGCCAGAACTTCATGCAGGACTTTGCCCTTCAGCCACTGGGGGCTGGGCGTCCTCAGTGGGAATTCCAGACAGCACCAGCGCAGGTGCAGCGTTCAGGCTTCCACACAGCAAAAGAAACAGTCAACAAAATAAAAGAACAACCTACCAAATGAGAGAAAACATCTGCGAATCATAAATCTGATAAGGGCTTGACAACCAAAATATGTAAGGACCTCATAGAACTCAACAGCAAAAACAAAACAAACAAAAACAAAAAAGAAAGATTCTGATTTACAAGCGGGTAGAAGTGGGGCGCCTGACTAGCTCAGTAGGGGAAGCATGTGACTCTTGATCTCCGGGTTGTGAGTTTGGGCCCCACGTTGGGTATAGAGATTACTTAAAATATTAAAAATTTTTTTTAAATATTTATTTATTTTTTTAGAGAGAAGCAGAGAGAGAGAGAGAGAGAGAGAGAGCATGAGCAGGGGCAGGACAGAGAGAGAGGGAGACACAGAATCTGTAGCAGGCTCCAGGCTCTGAGCTGTCAGCACAGAGCCTGATGCGGGGCTTGAACCCACGAACCACAAGATCATGACCTGAGCTAAAGTTGGATACTTAACCGACTAAGCCACCCAGGTGCCCCCAAAATAAAATCTTTTTAAAAATGAACAGAAGAGCTGAACAGACATTTTTCTTTTTTCCTTTTTAAAATTTTTTTAATGTTAATTTATTTTTGAGAGAGAGAGAGAGAGAGCGTAAGCTGGGTAGGGGCAGAGAGAAAGGGAGTCACAGAATCTGAAGCAGGCTCTGTGCTCTGAGCTGTCAGCACAGAGCCCAATGTGGGGCTTGAACCCACCAACCACGAGATCATGACCTGAGCCAAAGTCAGATGCTTAACTTACTGAGCCACCTACATGCCCCATGAATAGTTGGCCAACAGGTACATGAGAAAAACTCAACATCACTCATCATCAGGGAAATTCAAGTGGCAACCACAGTGAGATATTCGCTCACAACTGCCAGGGTGGCTGCTTTCAAAAAGACTAGAGATGGCAAGTGATACAAGAATGAGGAGAAAAAGAGACCCTCACGTGCAGCTAGAAGCTTGGAAAGCTTGTGGTCCACACAGCACAGGCAGGCCTTGGAGGGCAGATGTGGGAGACACAGCAGGAGAAGTTGGAACCAGGTCGAGGGAGGCCTTGGAGACCACACTAGGGTGCCTAGACTTTGTTGGGCCATGGGGAGCCACTGAAGACATCTGAGCTAAAGAGAGTCAGGATCACAGCATGCTTCAAGATGACTAATCACAGAGAAGAGAAACTCCCAGGCATGAAAGCATCCACCTTGTCCTTTTGGAAGGGGAACAAGCACCCCTGAGAATTCTGATTTTCTAGAAGCTCTGTTACTTCCCCATGTTTGTGACTTCTAGTTCCCTGCAGTGATTACCATAAAACCCCAAAACAGAAAGAGACTCTGGAACTGCCCCATGCCTGTCAGGAGGAGAAGAGGCGTAAGAGGGTAAAAGGCTCTGTTGGAGAAGGAAGGCTTGATACCACTGGGCCCAGAGAGAAGGGCCGGCGGCTGAGGCAGTGGGAGGGGGCGCACAGGGAGACAGGCTGGCCTCTGAGGTATCCCTAAGTCACTTCTGGCTCCTAAGAAGAGCCAACCCCCTGCCCAGGGAGGCACCCCCTCCACAGGCTGTCAAGGCGGCCGTAGCAGATTTTATTCTGAGCTGTGGGAATCTGTCATGGCCCAGAGAAGCGCCGGGACCCCAATCCAAGAAGAGCCCCTCCTCCAGGGAACCCAGGAGCCACATCCGAAGTGGTAGCCAGTACCCTGACACCAGGACCCAGGTCCTTACCCCTCTGAGTCCAGGAAGTGGCCTTAAAACTCCCCGACGGGGACACCTGACTGCCTCTGTCGGTTAAGCGTCTGACTCTTGATTTTGGCTCAAGTCATGACATCCAGGTTTGTGGGATAGAGCCCCGAGTCTGGCTCTGGCTGAGTTGAGCATGGAGCCTGCTTGGGATTCTCTCTCTCTCTCTCTCTCTCTCTCTCTCTCTCTCTTTATGCTCCTCCCCCGCTGCACTCTCTCTGTGTCTCTCAAAATAAATAAATGAGTATTAAAAAGAGAAAAAAGAAACTTCTGAGGAAGGCAACAGAAACACACCAGACGGGCAGACCCAGAACCCTCCTGTGTGTGTGTGACCTCAGACCAGTACCTGGTGGCTCTGAGCCTCAGGCTTCCTCATCTGGAACACAGCGCCTGGCTTGTGTCACAGGCAGATCGTGAGCATTCCACGGGACCGCTGTGAGGCACATACTCTCTGGACAGCAAGGGACCAGGCAGGGCTGGGGAGCCAGGGCAAGCTGGGTTTCCCAGCATCAGGATGAATGTCTCCACTTGGTGCGCCCTGACTTTAACTCCATTCTACCGCGGGTTTGTGGCTTTTCCCACAGACAGAAGAGGCTCCAGACTTGGTTCAGGAGGCCTGAGCCCCCTAGCTAGAATTAAATAATGCTATTTTCGTCCCTGTCATGTTTGATTTCCTTAGTCGCCTCGAAACTTTATGAGTTTGCATAGTTTAAAGGGAACTTTTAGACTCAGTAACATTTTAAATGTTTATTCTCTTTACTAAGCGACTCTGTGTCTATGGAAACAGGTACTTCCAAAAATGTGCAAATATAATGGTACTTTATGAACAATGGTCATGCTGGCATAATTTAGAACTTGGAAATACTAAATGTCCATCACTAGGGTACTGGTCAAATAATGTATGGTAAGGGCATGCTTTCAATGATGTTCAACTCTCATAATGAATGCATTAAATGTTTATTTTTGAGGGGGGGAGGGGCAGAGAGAACGAGGGACAGAGTATTTGAAGCAGGCTCTGTGCTGACGGCAGATAGCCCGATGTGGGATTTGAACTCACAAATTGTGAGATCATGATCTGAGCCGAAGTCGGATACTTAACCAAACGACTTAATTAAATCACCAGATAGCCCTCGTAATGAATGCATTAATATCTACATGTTAACACTGACCTGTGAGTGTGCGCCTGTTGTGTTCTTAAGAAAAAATAAAAAAGTTGCAAAATGGTAGTAGTAGTAGTTTTTTTTTAAATTGTTATATATTAACACAGATACAAAATACAATTTTTTTAATTATTATTTTTAGAGAGAGAGAGTGCAAGCCTGGGAGAGGGGCAGAGGGGAAAGAGAAAGAATCCTAAGCAGGCTCCATGCTGAGTGTGGCTCAGGGCTTGATCCCACAACCCTGGGATCATGACCTGAGCCAAAATCAAGAGTCGGATGCTCAACTGAGTCACCCAGGCACTCCAAAATACAAATATTAGTAGAGTTGTAAGGGGAAGGGGGGTGAGGAACATAGAAGAATATAACTGAACTATTAACAGGGAGAAGCAGAATTTCCGTAAGACAAATTCCTACACACAGAGTTGCTGAACGAAGAAAGGAAGCATTTACAATGTTCCTGGAGTCTAAAGTACAAAATACACAAAAAACTTTCTATAGTATGTATTTTGATAATGGATTTTTTTTAAATAGAAGGGTGTGTTACATAAATACTCTTATAAAAGTAATTAGTAATTGTTGTGACGTTGAACACTAAAATAAAAGAGACCTTTAGAGCCAGTGCCCTAGTTCAGAGGGGCGTGGCGGGGTGGGAGAAGGGGTGAGCCCCACGTCAGGGTGGAGCTCCAAGAGTTATGGCTCCTTCTGGTCTTTCCCTCTTTTTCCAGGAACCAGACCCCTGGCTGTGAAGACGGTGGCGGAAGAACTGTGCAGTCCAAGTGGCTCATCTGTCTGGGAGGAAAATTCCAGCTCACGGGTTCTCTTGGGCCTGGGAGTGTGGCAAGCCTGGGAGGCAAGCGCCAGCCAGGTGACCTGGGATTCTCTCCTCCCCCGACTCTTATACCCCCAGCACCAGGGCCCCTGAGGTCCAAGCCCTCCACCAGCCCTTCTATATTCTTTCTATCTAGCCCTCAGGTTCATTTAGCTCTTTTTTTTCAATTTTTTTAATGTTTATTCATTTTTGAGACAGAGAGAGAGAGATACAGAGTGTAAGCAGGATAAGCAGGGGAGGGGCAGAGAGAGAAGGAGACACAGAATCCAAAGTGGGCTCCAGGCTCTGAGCTGTCAGCACAGAGCCCAACACGGGGCTCAAACCCATGAGGTTCACTTAGCTCTTTCCAGCACTTCTGTACTCTGGACACGAGACAGCCCTGGAGTGCGGAGACACGGGTTAGGACCCAGGCTTCCCTGCTCCCCAGCTCTGTAACCTTGGCCGAGCGCTCTGTCTCCCTGAGCACTGACTTGGGAGTCAGCCAGGCCCAGGCTCCCATCCTATCCCGGTTTCACCTGTAACACGGGGACAGCAGTAGAACCTGGCTCATCGGGTCAGTGTGAGGGTAAAATGACTAAATGGGTGTGAGGCAACAGGACAGGCCTGGCATAGAGGAACTTCAATAAGTGGTCACCAGCATTGGATCCTGCTTTCCGTCTTTGGACATCATTGTCCCCATTTACTGCTGAGGAAATTGAGGCCTGGTGTGGTATAACCTACCCAAAGTCCCATCGGGAGCAGGACTGAACTGGGGAGGGGGGTGGCTAGTCTCCTGACCTCCAGATGGAGACTTTTCCCATGAGCAAGAATAATCCCTGTCTGGAATGAGGGGTGTTTATTCTCTTGACAGGGCAGATCTGGGGACTGGCTTATTCACCTTCTGTGACAGTCAGGAAAGAAAGGGTCCCAGGCTCTGGGTGTTCTCTGAAACCAGGACCCCCAGGAGGGTGGGCTTTGTGTGGCCAGTGCATGCAGTGGGCGGCTTTCCCTTGGCACTGGTCAGCTGCCCCTGAGTTGGCGGCTGGGCCTGTGAGTCAGAGCTGCCCTACGTCTCCATTGTTACCCCGCTGACAGCCACAGCCTTGGACCCCTGGCAGCAGTCCAGGGAGGTGTGTGCTCCCAAAGCAAGGTGCTTGTGTTCCAGAAAGAGATGCCCCCTACCCCACAACAGAGAAAGCAAGGGATGGCCAAGATCACACACAGTGAGGTATGAGAGATCTCAGGCTGAAACCTGGGTCCACCTCAGGTGTTCCCTGCCAGGCGAGGAGGCCAGGAAACCTCAGCCTGGGGCTCAGACCCTTGCACTCTGGCCTGGGCCCCTGTTAGCTCTATTGCCAGGGCCCCGTGCCGCTGCCAGGGTCTGTCAGGCCTGCCCTGGGCCGTGTAGCCTATGGTCAGGATGGAGCTAGCCAGCAGACACCAGGATGTCTGGCTCATGCCAACCCCACACTGCTGAGCAGCCACAGTCTTGAGGGGCCTGGGGCCTGCTGGCCTGCACCCCTCGGCCCTGCCCTCAAAGCCACAGCTGGGTCCCTATTCCTTCCTGGGCCCTGCCCTGGCTGCACCCAACCCCCACCCACCTTCCTCTCTCTCTCCCTCTTCCTCTCTCTTGCTTGCCCTCTCTCCTCACTTCTTCCTGCTCGCTGGCCTCCACGGGTGCCTCTGTCTTCCTTGCTCTTACTAGAGACCCAACGGCTACTCACCGGGGCCCGGAATCTGGGCTGGAGCCGATGCCGCTCACGAGCCACACCAGCCTGGGCTGCGGGCCGAATGGAGGGGTGGGCAGGGGGTGTCCAGCTTAACAGCCAAAGCCAAAGCACATGGTGGGGCGGGGGGAGGGGGGCCGCGGGCGGGACTCAGGCTTCTCAACATGACCCCGTGAATAGTCCAGCCAGTCCCAGGGCTGGGCACCTAGAGCTGGAAGAGCCTTTTCATTTCACACTTTGGAAAACCGAGGCCCAAGGTCCAGGCCCTCAGCTGCTAGTAAGGGGTGGAGAGAATGTGAAAATCCCCATTTTCCAGTGGGAAATAAGACTCCAATCTGAAGGACTCTGTATGGGGATGCTGTGGCCGGGGATCAGCCCTATCCGCCCCATTCCAAGTCTGTCACCTACCAGGCACAGGGACCATATCCCGTGAGAGACCACAAAGTCCATGAGTGAGAAGCACCGGGTTTAATATTAAAATCTTTCCCTTAAAAAAAAAGTACACAGATAAGAAAATTTGATGGCATATAAAATAGCACTTCTGCTGTATAAATGTGAGTTAATGTGAGTCCTAAAAATACTTGTAAACCTAGGTGATTACATCTTTGGTACCGTAGTGAGAACCCACTCCGTCTCCTGGATGGGCAGAGGGGGCTGGTTCCCCGGGTGGTGCTGGGCTGCCCTCCCCCCACTCTTCCCAGCTCTCCTTCTGCCAGCAGTCTTGGCCACAGCCCTCGCTCCCCTGGCACCTCTGATGCCCACTGGGTTGGGGCAGGGCTGGCAGAGAGAGTGCAGTGAGTGGGCCTGGGCAGGGACGAAGTCGTAGCTACTCCCTCAGGGACCGGGCAGCTGGCAGTGAGAAGGCAACCCCCAAAGTATCTGCCTCTCGCGCCCCTTCTCGGGTTCCCTAGAGAGCCTTCTAGTTCTTTCTGGGGGACCCCCGGGCCCCTCACTGTCCATTATGTCTGTGGCACAGACCCAGACAGCAGGTGCTGCAGAGGCAGACTGCACGAGGTGGTCCGCTCTGCCCTCCCTCCCTCTTTTGTTCAGGAAGGCTCCAGAGGTCGTTGTGGGCCTGAAAGGGGTTCTGCAGTCTTCCCATGGGGCAGCTGGTGGGGGCTTTCCAAGACACTGGCTGTCACTTCGAGGCAAGACCTGGCCAGCTGGCCTTTGGGGACTTGCCAGGACTCTGGGGAAGGGGCACGGTTCCTGAATGCCCAGTGTGTGAGGCACGGTCTGAAATCTCCCCAGACCCCAGCTGATGCCTAGGCGGATGTTTGGGGCGTTTGGCTTTGCTTCATCTGGGCAAGTGTGCCACCCCCCTGGAAAACTCTAGAATGTTAGTGCTGGCAGGGCTCCAAAAGTCAACGAGTCCACCTTGCTCGTTTTCCAACAGGGCAAACAGGTCTGGAGAGAGTGAGGGATCCCTCCAGGGTCCTGTGTCGGGTCCGAGGTGCAGACTGGTCCACATGTGTGGACGCCTCCGGCAGATGCATCAAACACGCTCCTCCCAGATGCAGAGACTGGCTCCAGAGACTGGTGGGTAAAGTAAGACCGGTGGTGAAAAGGAAAGAGGCCCCCGCACTTACGGGGCCGGGAGGACAGGAACACGGACGCTTTGTGTGGGGAGGTGCGCCCCATTGCTTGGGACAGCAAGTAAGCATGGGTGGCCCCAGACCAGCTCGGGCCTGGGAAAGTGGAGACTGGCATCAAGGGGCGGTGGCTTCTGGGCAAATACCACTGTTCAAGGCCAGACCCCTGCTCACCAAGAGCCAGGGATGCCAGGGCCCCTTCCCCAGCTCTTAGGTGGGTAAAAGTGCAAGGAGAAAGCTACAGATCCTTGATGGGGGAGCCAGCTGAACAGAAAAAAAGCTAACTCACCCCTCTGGAACCTCGAGAATCTCTCTAGTGATTCTAGCCTCCCCGCCTGTCAGCCAGGGAGAGAGTCCCAGACTCTGTGGCACGGAGCCCAGCTTTCCCATCCTACAGATGGAGAAACTGAGTGCCCTGGGAGAACCCTGGCGCCCAGTCACAGGGCCTCCCCAGAGGCAGAGGGCTGGTCATGGCCCCTGGAGTCCTCTTGCCCTCCTAAGCCAGCCCTAGTGGGTGGGTGCCACAGGCCCACGGCAGAAGCTTTCTAGAAAGGGACAGCTGATGGGAGGCCAGGCCAGGCTGGGAGGCACTGGGTGCTGGGAGGTAGAGGGGAGCTCCAGGCAGGGCAACGTGGGGCCAGCCCCCTACAGGAAGCTGTCCTCTGCCTCGGCCCGAGGCCCAGGGCAGCTTGAATCCAGCGGTGGCTCCGGCTCCACCTGGGGCTCTGGCTCTGGCTCCTCTTGGGGTCCCAGGGGGCTGTCACAGGAGATGGTGGAGGAGGTGTTGACTTCATTCAGGGTGGAGCTAGGAGGAGAAGGCACACGAGTGAAGGGCTGGGAGGGAGCCATAGTAAAATAACAACGGCAGTAATCAAGAGCCCCCTGTGGGTCCAACCTCACACACACACCTTACACCCTTAGTTCATTTAAGTCTTGTAAGGACAACATAAGATAGGCACTAAGAGGGAAGGGCCGCTCAGAGAGGGTCTATCAGTGGCCTGCATCACACAGCGAGACTTCGGAGCAGAATACTCACTTAGCTCCAAAGCTCATTCCTCACTCATCAGCATCTCCATTCCCTGCACTCCTGAAGGTGATCCCATTGGATCCTTCACAGGATCCTTCATAGGATTCAAGAGATCCAAATAGATGTGTACTACCGTTTGCATTTTACAGTTGAGGAAACTGAGGCTCAGGGAGTGGCAACAGCTTGTCTGAGAACACAGACAGGGCCAGCATTCACGCCTCAAGCTGACTGAACTCTGAGCTTAATTCCTCTGCAAACTGGCTGCCCAGAGCCTGGAACATTTGCGTCTTCCGGAAGGTGCAGAGGGCCTTCGAGTTTGTGGGCGCTCCCAGCGCCCGTGAGCGGTGAAGGCTCGCAGAGAACGTGCCTGGCCGGGCCTCATAGCGCCTAGGGGCAGAGCTAGAGCTGAACCCCAGCCTTTGTCTGCTGCTACTTCACCAGAAGGTGGATCTGGTTTTGGGGGGTGGTGAGGTGGGGTCTGGCCTCATGGGGGACTCTCCTCTCCAGCGGAGGGAAGATCCTGTCTGAACATGATGTCCAGGCAACAGCTGGGCCTTCCTCCAACTACGCCCCCGCTTTTACTGTAACTTCACCACATCTCAAGGCACAAGCAAAACATGAATCTCCTTCCCAGTCTGAATTCTGGCCTCAGCCCCTATAGGCACTATGCCTCCCACAACCACATTGGGCTCCTAGGGGCCCTCGGGACGTGGTGCTGGAGGACAGGGCTGGCAATGACCCCAGAGTGATACACAGGGTGCTAGGGGTGCCAAAATCTAATTGCCTACCTCTCCTTAGGGCCTGGATAGGACCTAGGGGGAATAGAGGGTAGAAGGCTTGTGGGGGTCACCTTCTAGGAAGCAGCTACCTTACAGGTGACTCCTAGCCCTTCTGTCCCTTTCCTCCTGAAGTCATCAAAGGGCAAATGAGTTCAGTTCTCTCTTCTACTCACTGGCAGGAATAAGTGTTCTCTCTAAGTAGCTTACTTCTAAGGCAAGCCTGATGGCATGAAGACACACACACACACACACACACACACACACACTCTATTGCCTTGGGCTTCGGGCCAGAATGGCTACCTGGCAAGGCTAGGGGAACCCTCCAGGGGTACTTCATCAGCCATCTCGGGTTTGGGGTCAGGGAGGGGGATGATATAGTCGTTGTCACCCTCGTTGGGCTGCACCGCGGTGTAGAGCACAGAGCTGGTATCCAGGGGGGACCGGAGTCCATTGAAGCCGGGAAAGCGGGCTTGGGACCGAAGGACGGCTGGGTGGTCGCTCCTCAGAAACTCCTCATCCACCTGCTGGTATTTCTGCTCCGCGGGGAGGGAGGACCCGAGCAAGAGAGGGATGTTCAGACCAGAAAAGCCCGTGGGCATCATCTAGCCTGAGATGCTGACCTGGCCCCTCCTGCCTTGTGTGAGTAAGGCAGGTGGTGCTCAGAGAGGAAGGAGCATTGCCCAAAGCCACACAGCTGGGCTCTCCCACCTAGCATCTCACAAGACCAGGTGAGCTCAGGGCCCCCCAGGGAGGGGCAGTCGGTGGACTAGTGGCCGTGACCTTCACATTTCTCCTGCTTCAGAGTAGACAGGTGTGAGCTCTTACCTCGCCTCAGCCTTCTTCAGTGGGGCCTCAGTTTCCCTAACTACTGAATGGTGATAACTTGCTCCATCTCACTGGGTCTGAGCTGCGACTACACGTGTTGGGGGGGAGTGTGGTTAGGAACAGAGAGAGGAAAGGGGACGTGCATTCCCCCTCCCTGTAACTCCCTCTGGTGGACAGGCCCCACTGGCTTCATTTGCCTCGAATGAGCCTGCAACAGGGTCCAAGGGGTCAGGCCCTTAGCAGACATGTAGTTGGTGGGGGGGTTCAGACTTCTGAAGGAGACCCAGGCCGTGGCATGGGTGCACAGGCTAGAGGAAGGATGCAGGATGAAGGGTGTGGTGGGCACCGACTTCCAAGCAGGATTTCATTTCAAAAAACTCTGTGCTGCTAAAATAAATTCCACTCACAGCTCCAGCCTGTCCCTTACTAGTACCAGCAGGGAAACTGAGGCCCAAGAGGATACAGGGTGGTCCCTGAAATAGCAGCCTGACACGCAGAGCCTTGTACCCAATGTCTGATTTCTGGACCTGAACTCTCCATTTCACTGCCTCAACATACCTTTTTGTACCCCTCACCCAGCAGCCTCTCGAGAAGCAGCACCAGCTGGGAGAAG
Source organism: Suricata suricatta (assembly GCF_006229205.1). Taxonomy (NCBI): domain Eukaryota; kingdom Metazoa; phylum Chordata; class Mammalia; order Carnivora; family Herpestidae; genus Suricata; species Suricata suricatta. The sequence goes on along the minus strand of NC_043705.1, from coordinate 107,269,497 downwards.
GGAGGCCGGATCTCAAACTTCTCTTCCCAGCACTTCTGCATGATCTCGTAGCTGGGGAGAGGCACACAGGGTCAAGGTCTCTGGCTAAGAGTCCCTGGTCTCCGCCGCCTCCCAGAACCAGGGTGCAATGAAGGGAGGACAGGTGGATGGGGACTGTTTCTCCCATTTCCTCAGTTGGGCCACCCCCCACCGGTGGTCCCACGGGCTTGACCTTGGTGAGCACATGGCCCAGGCAAGTCTGGCTGGTAGGAATTTTCATGCCCTGCTCTGGATGGCTGGGCATGCGACCCCAGCTGTGCCCTTAACAGTCAGCTTGGGGCCTTTTACTCGAACTACGGTGCAAGCAAGCAGTGAGGGGTTAGCCATGTGGCCTGAGAACCAGGCCAGTGCAGAGGAGAGCAGTGCCCAGGTAAAACAAGATTTCTGATGGCGGCATCTGAACGCCCAGATCCAGTTATACCGAGGGTTTTCTATGTTTGCCGTAGGCTGGTAAAGTTGGATATCTATGGTTTGACCAAAAAAAAAAAAAAACCCTTCCAAAGGCTCCACTCACATCTCATCGGAGGCATGGGCAGGCTGGGCCATGCGGTAACCCCGCTTGATGGCATTATAGAACTGCTCGTTCATGGGCAGCTCTGGGTAAGGGGTGCCACCTGTCAGGGAGGAGAGACAAGACATACACAAGCTCAGACATGTTGGGAAAAGGGCAGGTACCCTATTCTATGGCACAGAGAGAGGCACACCACCCTAGAGTGGGCGAGGGTGCAGTGGCCTTGGCACAGGGAAATGTGGGCTCCTTTAGAGGCTCTGGACAGAGACTTTAACCGTCCCCAGAATCAGAGAACCAGAAAACATCAGAGTCAAATAGACTTCCTGATGTCACTTCCAGACCCCTTGATAGGTGGGGAAGTAAAGACACCCAGGGAAGCCAAGGGACTTGCCACAGTCACACAGCAGCGAGAAAGGAGCAGAGCTGTGACTCAAGCCAGAGCCCCGACCCCTGTCCCAGAGCCTGCCCCATGACCCCACCAGGCCGGAGGTGTGAGTGGTCAGGGGGCCATGCAGCTGAGGGCTGGGGGGAAAAGGAAGGGTACCCAGGGTGAAGATCTCCCAGAGTAGGATCCCAAAGGACCACACGTCACTCAGGGTGGTGTAGAGGCTGTTGAAGATGCTCTCAGGAGCCATCCACTTCAGAGGCAGGAAGGTCTGTGGGAGGAGGGCGGGACGGCACTAAGGACAAGGTGGGCCAAGCCCCACTCTGCACCTGGGCGCAGAGGGAAGAGGTCTGGCCTCCTTACTTAGTAAGGCCCCCGCACCTTACTCCCTGGTCCCGAGAGCCCACCTCTGCGGACACATAGATCCCACACTCATCCCTGTCCTGACCAGAGGATCAGAAGGCCATGTCTCTTTACCCACAAGTGGGTCACATGGTGGCCTCTACCCCTAAGGTAGAGCCCCAGAGTCTGAGGCTTCTCACAGAGCTGCCCTTCCTCCTGATCCCATTAGAGGCTCCTGGCCAGGTTGGTAGAAAGCAGGAGAGCCAGGGACATGCCAAGGTGCCACCTAGCTCTCACCCGGCCGCCTTAGATCTCTTGGGTCTCGAGCCCCTTCACCTCTGGGTTCACTGTCCCCTTGTGAAAAGTGGGAACATGAGTGGCAGGCAGGATGGGCACCAAATATATATTTGGCCTGCTCCTCTTCCACCTTCCCAGAACCCAGGACAGCTGGTCCCTCACCCCCTGTCGTGACCAGCAAATCGGAGCCCCCCCGCTCACCCTGGCAACCTTAGCCTGTCACCACTGGGCAGGGCAGGCCATGAGGATCTCTGTCCTGAACTCCTAGGTGCCACAGCCACGCTGACCAGGAGGGAACTTGTTCCCGGGTCCCATGGGACAGGGAAGGCACTCACGCTGCCTTTGGAGATATAGTTCGAGTCCCGCATGATGTCACGAGCCAGGCCGAAGTCACAGATCTTGACCAGCTTGCCCTCACAGATGAGCACATTCCTGGCTGCCAGGTCCCGGTGGACACACTAGGTTGGGGGAGATGGGAGCTGAGACCTGGGGGGCAGTTGTCAGAGAAAACCTGTCTAGGGCTTTGGGGACAATGCATCACCACACAGGCGTGAGAGGCCACACGGTGAGGGCATTGGCTGTCCTCACCCACTAGAGGGGACACAGCTGCTCTATGGAGCTGTGTACTTGGAGGAGCCTGGCAGGCTGGGTGGCCCACCTCCCCAGGACTCTACTCCGCCCGCTGCAAACACACGTACGTTCTTGGAGGCCAGGAACTCCATGCCATTGGCCACCTGGTAGCTGAAGCCCACAAGATCCGTGTAGCTGAGCACTGGGGACTCATTGATCAGAGTTGCCCGACAGGTCCTCTCAGGAGCTAGGGGAGAACGGAAGTTCACCTCCTGTCTGAGTCTCCACATGGCCCACAAAACCCTAGCCCTGTTATGCATGGAGGCCGCGTGTCCAGCCCAGGCAGCTACGAACCCTCTAAGTCTCCCACAAAAAGAAAACAATTTCCACATATCTAATGTCAACCTCTCCTAACTCTTTAGTGGTCTCCTTGGCCAGAAAAGCCTTTTGCATTAGCCCTGAGCCACCTTTGCTCAGCCTGACCTGCCTGCTTCTCATGGACACTGGGTCAGCCTCGGGCCTGCTGTGTGCCAAGGCCCCAGGGGGCCAGCTACTCCTCAAACCCGCCTCCTCCCCTCTGGATCAGGCAACAGGCTCATAAAGGGGCTCCGCCACACGGCAGCTTTGGGCAGGTGGCTAACCTCGGTTTTCGCATCTACAAAATGGGCAAAAGGCCACCTTCCTCCCAGGATTGTTGCCAGGCCGGGAATAAGAAAGGCTTTGATAAGAATGCAGGATTACGTAGGCGAGGGGGCAGTGCATAGACGTGCACCCACCTGTGGGGACGTAGTTGTCATAAGGGGCCATGTAGCTGGAGGACTCGATGTCTGCATATTTGATTCCTCCTTTCATGTCCAGCATGGGCACATAGTCCACTGACTCGTCCTTGCTCATGTCCATGTAGCCACCGTCACTCTCCCCAGGCAAGGACACGTGGCTGGGGGAGAGAGGAACATCACAGGAGAGGCCATGGGCTTTCCTTGTCCTTGTCCTTGCCCTCCTGCCCCTGCTTGTCCTGAGGGCCCACCAGGCCCTGTCGCACATGGATTTCTTCTTTCTGCTCCTCCTCCTTCAGCTGGTCACAACCTGAATAGCCAGGCAGTGAGCTCTCTCTGCCAGCCTGGGAGGCCCTGAGCTGGGCCCTGGGGTGCTCAGAGGACACAAGACACAAGGTTTGTCCTTGGGAGCTCACACCTAGGCATGATCACAGCACCCCAGCACAACGGTCATAAGAAGGGCATGGAGCAAGGGGCCTTCCTGTGGCCTCCACAGGACCATCCAGCCATGAGGCCCGTGAAGCCCCAACCAGAGCCCAGCGTGGGCATGGAATTGCCCTAAAGCCCCACAGCACCAGCTCCCTGAGAGCTACGGGGCCACGTCTCTAGAGGTAGACCAAAGACCGGAAGGAAATCCATTAAATGTTGGGGAAGAACAGGGGCGGGTCGTCACGTCTTTGAATGACTTTCAGAAGTGTTCCTTGTCTCGCCAATAAACACATCTTGCTGTTGTCATCAGCAGTACTACAAAAAGTTACTTTTGGATAAGAAGAGGAAGAAAGGCATTGCATTGCCCATGGGACACCACACACCAGAGATTGTGCCATAGAGACTGGTGTGCCCAGCAGGGGACAGAGCCCTGCGCACTGCGATGGGAGTGGGGTCTGGGACCTGAGGGCTCCAGGTGCTCACCGTGGAAGGACAGGGTGTCATGACACAGGAGCAGAGGGAGGGGCCCTGGAGTCATGTCCACAGAGCGTGCTCAGCATGGGGCCGGACCCCTTCGGACAGCCCATAGGCGGCAGCCCATCCCACCATGACCGTGACCAGAGTGTTGGACGGGCTCTGGGGTGGCCAGGCCCGGGGTCTTAGACTGACTGGTGAAACAGCCCTGGGTCCTATGCCCTGTCTGCTCCCCTGCCCTCCTCCATGGCCTCGGCTTCAAGCAGGTGCTCCTAGGGACCCCCTGAAGGTTCGGTACCTGGGCAGAGGGAGCCCCACGGGCAAGGCATTGGTGTAGAGCTCAGCGCTTGGCGGGCGACGCTTGTCCGAGCAGCGCTGCAGGAAGGTGTGCTTGTTTCGGTGCAGGTAATCCACCAGGTCGCCGTATCGGCAGTACTCCGTGATGATGTAGATGGGCCCTATGGAGGGACAGGCTCAGCGACAGTCCCTGAGGGGCCACGGACTCCCCATCGGGGTCCTGAGGCCGATGATGGGCTGCACGTTGGAAAGGCAGTCGGGTAAGATGGCCGAGAGGCTGTGGCACCAGGCAAATCTGCCTCTGTGAGTGACCGTGAACGACATACTTATTCTCCCTGAGTTTTACTTGCCCCATCTGTCAAATGGGACCAAGCACACCCACCTCCAAGGGCTGCAATGAATGTTCATAAGAGAACGCCTTTGTCAGCATGGCTCAGGGCCTGGCACATACCGAGCACATGGTGGTAGATATCACCAACGTATTCTGGGACCCAGTATACAAAGTAAGTCAAGTCAACCATTTATTATCAGGTTCCTGGATAAATTCAAATACAGTACATTTACTTGAAGTCAATCCGTGGGAACTCGAAGATATTGATGAAAACAAAAATTTTGAAAGAGGTGATCTTGCAGACACAAATTGGCCCATGTGTACAATGTACTTCTGTATTTTATTTTGGTTGCACAATACTGAGGAAAATTCCAAATCTCACAATAAGCAGCTGCAAACAACCAGGGCTGGGTTTTTTTTTGTTTTTTTTAATGGCCTAACTTACAATCAGAGCTTCCAATAAACATACTGGCTGGAGAAGCTTTATTCTGCAATCTGAATGAAAGTCACTCCCAATCAGCCTGCTGGTGGTCTCCAGGTGTAGCAGCAAACTAACTCACCTCACAGGGGTCATGGTTTGTTACTTTGTAAAATGTATTGTGAAAATTTTAAAATGTCAGAGGACCCGGGGCACCTGGGTGACTCAGTTGGTTAAGCATCTGACTTCAGCCCAGGTCACAATCTCGCGGTTCGAGAATTCAAGCTCCACATTGGGCTCTGTGTTGACAGCTCAGAGCCCGTTTCAGATCCTCTGTCCCCCTCTCTCAGCCCCTTTCCTACCTGCTACCCACACATGCATTCCCCACCCCCCCATCAAAAATAAATCAACATGTAAAAAAAATATCAGAGGACTCCCGGGTTTGGAAACAGCTGACCCAAGGAGTCCTTGGGCCTTGAAGGCGTTGTGGTTCTGTGAGTTTGTAAATCCCACCCCCGTGAGGGTCTGTGAGGTGAGGGCACTGGACAGGATGGGTGCAGACCCTCCAGCTGGGGTGTCCCACTATCTGTGGACTGAGGAGGGGTGGGGTGGGGCCAGGCCTGGACTGCTGGCATTTTCCAGAATCCTCTAGGGGAGTGGTTTTGGTACCTCCTTTGGTGCAGGCCCCCAGCAAGTTGACCACATTCAGATGGGGCCCAAGGTGACTCATGATCTTCAGCTCTGACATGAGGGCTTGCTTCTCGCTGCTGCGGGCTGTGGCTGAGGGGGAGATGGGGCCTCAGGCCTGCCCTGTCACTGAGGCCCCAAGGAAGCCCTTCTACCCCACCCCGTGCTGGAAGACCCAGATGGCCTAGGGTGGTGACATCCACATGCAGGGGGAGGAGAAGGAGGATAGGAGGTCTGGATGGAAGGAGGTGTCAGGAGGAGGGAGCAGAATGGGGAAGGCTATTAGCCAAAGCAGATGGGGTGGTGCTGGCTGCCAGGTGACCGGACCACTTGTGCCCAGCAAATCAGAATCAGGGAGTGTCCAGATGTGCGGGCAAGGGGCAGGGGAGTGCGGGGCCCAGACGTGAGGGAGGCACAGGCTTCAGGGACTCACATTTCAGCATCTTGACCGCCACTTTCATCGTGGCCTGAGAATGGCTCAGGCCGTGAGCTGTGGCCTCCACCACCTGCCCAAAGGCCCCGGAGCCAAGGGTGCGTCCTGGGGTAGAGAGAGTCCCTCAGCTCCTGGCCCACCGAGAAACGGCACCCCCATCCTCCTGGAGGCCAATCCGTCAAGCCACCTAGACTTCAGGTGTTCCCCCAGTGACGGAGTCTCCTAAGACCACAGTGTTTTGCAGGCCTTCCTGGTGTCTCATCCAAGTTCTGCCTGCTTTTGGGTCCACCTTTTGTCCCTGGAAGGCTTCCTCTCACCCCAGAAGGGCGCTCAGGTCCTCTGCATGCCCCAACCTCTCCAGCTGGACCTAACTCAGGCCTGGCATGCAGCCTGTCTTCGATTAATACTTCCTCTCTCACCACAAAGGGGTCCCGGCTCACACAGTCACAGGATCGTAGGACCTCAATGCTGAACGGTCCCTAGGGGACCACCTTGCCCCATTGCATGGAGGGGGGACACGGAGGGCCAGAGAAGGCAGGACAGCAGCTCTGGGACTCAGAGCTAGTCATGGCAAGGCTGGACCACACCTCAGACGCTTTCCCACCCAAGGACCCAAACTGCCCCACGACCACTCCCTGCACTGACCAAGCACAAGCTGGTCCCGCGGCAGCTCCCAGGTAGAGTCATAAGGCAGTTGCATTGGGTCCACGTAGATGTACTCGTGGCCATCAGAGCTCACAGATTCAATCACCTTCCATCGGATCTCATAACGTGGCTTCTGCAGGACCGACACCAGGGATGGATCATGAGATCCATACAGCCCCCTAGCCTATAGCCCTTTATGGAACATGGAGCAGGAACCCTGAGGCCCAGGGAGGGCCAGGAGCATATTGAAGTCTCACAACAAGTCACTCATAAAGCTCAGCTCTGTGGGCTCAGTGAGAACAGGTACTGAGAGGCCCTAGCTAGGCTGTGGCCAAAGAGCAGCTAACTGTCAAGGGCCTGGCTCATCAGAACCTCCTTACCGACTTCTCCCAGAGCCTTGGCTGCTCCCCAGTTGGGTATAGAGGGGCAGACAGCCCTGGAAACTGACACAGGCTAGGGGCACTTGGCTGGGTATGGACAGTCCCTCCCCATGCCAGGTCACTCTCAGCGGGAGTCTCAGAAAGACGTAAGCTTAGAATGTTGAAATCATAGGATGTGGGAATCATAGAATCATAGAATGATAGAACCATAGGCACTGCAAGCCTAACTCAGGAATCTTAGTGATGGGATCATAGAATGATAAAGTCTCAGAGGGGTGCCTGGATGAGTCAGTCAGCTAAGTATCCAACTTCGACTCAGGTCATGATCTCATGGTCCATGGGTTTGAGCACTGCATTGGACTCTGTACTGACAGCTTGGAGCCTAGAGCCTGCTTTGGATTCTGTATCTCCCTCTCTCTCTGTTCCTCCCCTATTCATGCTTTGTCTCTCTCTTAAAAATAAACATTAAAAAATTAAAAAAAAAGAACAGGACATTGAAATGACAGGTTAATAAGATTGGAATGCATTTCATTAGAATCCTGGGAGTCTCTGGGGGTTAGAGATAGAATCCTGCAGTCCATGGTCCACCCAGAAAGTACCTCGCCTTGTGGCTGGAATGGGCAGGGCTGACATTTAAGTAAGACCCAGGGGCAGGGAACCCCGGATAGCCTGGACCAACCCCGAGATGGCCCTTGCTGCTGGGGGGTGGGCAGCTCGAACACTGGTGCTATTCCCCATCATTTTACACCTGCCCTGTGTGCTGGGACGTGGACAGATCCTGCAACATTCAAGGATGGCAGGGGGTTTCGTGCAAAAACAACAACAACGACAACAACAACAACAAAAACCAGTGTGCCAGTCTGCACCCACTAGGCCAGGGTGGGAGATTACCTTCTGCCAGAGCATGATGAGGATGATGAGGGAGATGACTGTGAGGACCACCAAGGCCAGGATGGCTGAGATCACCACCACCTTGAAGGGCAGAGCTGGAGGTGGAGACAAGAGTCGGCCATAAGCAAAGAGGGAGCTGGGTAGCTGCCCCGGCCACCCCTTATCCCTTATCTCACCTCTGGAAACACAAATCCTCGCTTCCTGTCCCCCTTTCTACCAACCACAGCCTGTGATGTCAGACTGGCAGCCCCTCCCTCTGGGCCAGACTTTCAGCATCTCCCATAAATACCCATGCCCCTAAGTAACAACGGCTGCTCAGACCACTGCAGGCCCCCATCCCCCTGAGCCCTTGCAGGGATCAGTCTGGCCTGATCCATATCTGACATGTCTGACCAGGCCTAATGTGTCTGGAGCCTAATGGCTCCAGATTGGACACCAGCTCCTGATGACTGGACTCACCTTGCCTCTGAATCTATGCCCTTGCCGGGGCTGTCACAGCTCAGACAGAGCTTGACCAAGTGGCCAATGGACTGAGTGACTGAGCTCCCACAGCCTGGTGAATCCAGCTCTTTCTTCCTCTGCTTCACCCAGAATACCCAGGGGTCTTGGGGTAGTGACAGGAGTTATAAGGTGCATCCCCCAGGGAGCAAGGGTAACCAAGGAAGGCTAACTCTGGGCTCCCAAGCCCCAAGTCTCCTTTTTAAGGCCTCAGCCTCTTGGCTGCACAACTTCCCATTCTTTCCCCCTCCCTCTGCATCCATCCAGGCCAGACCCTCATCCACCTGCCCTGACCCACTGGTCACCCATGGGGTTCCCTGGGAGCTCATTCCCTCCTCCTCTGTCCCCCACCTACTCCTCTCAGCTCCCTTCGAGACCTGTCCCTCCTCCCCAGGGTCGCACACCATCACTCCTCTCCTCCCTCTCCCCACCAGGTCACACATCCCAGTCCCGGGAAGGAAGACGGAATCTTCCAAGAAGCCATCTGAGTTCAAAGAAGAGGCTTCATCCAACCATGGGAGTTTCCCTATGAGCTGGTACACAGCTTCCCCTCCAGGTGGGACATAAAAGCTTTACTTCCATCTCGCTCCAAGTCGGAGGTGCCTGCTTGCTCAGGGATATGTGTGAGTGTGTGTGCGTATGAGATAAGGTATAAAAACCTCCGCCTATCCCATCCCAGGGCGGGGGGCTGGAGGCAGCTCTCTGTACAGAGGCACCTGTGTGTGCAACCCCACCGACCTGCCACAATGCCTCGAACTGCCCTCAAACTCTACTTGCACTGGCTTCTGCCTGCCCCTCCCTTATCACTCCCTTGCCTCCGTCTCCTCTCTCCAGCCCCTAACTACGCGCACACACTGCGCTCCAGCCAAGATTTCTCTGATCCCACTTTGCCTTTGGGCTTTTGCACAAGCCGTACCTTTTTACTGGAACACCATTCCTCACTAGGCTAACTCCCAGGTATCTTTCAGGTATTGACCCAAAGCTTCCATTTTTCCAGGACATTTTCCTAAATCCCATAGCTGGGCATGGAGCCCCTCCCCCTTCTCAGCTTTCCCCCCCATAGTACTGACCCCTGCAGTGGGATTGCCTGGGTCCTTCTCTGCCTTTTCTCTGGGTTGTGGGCACTAGGAGGGCAGGCAGGGCTGGGCCTTCTCCAGTGAGAAGCTGGAGATTACCGTTACATTACTATTACTATCACTATCACATTACTATTGACTGAAGAAGGAAACGAGTGCGTAGATGAAGCACAGGGAGACAGGTAAATGCATGCACAGGGACTAGCAGGTAGCAAGGGCATCCAGGTGCTGGTAGAGACTATTCACATGGACAAGAATTATGCACGTCTGTGTATCTGCTCACAGACATGCATTGTGCAGCTGGCCTTTGTGCGTGGATTGTGTTAGCATGCTTTCTTTCACAGAGAGGTGTGCTGCAACTCCATACAGGCACACACACACATGCATAGGGATGGTACATGCATCGTTTGCACACTTGCGTGGGAATGGTGCATGCACACGTACATGTGTACAGACATACACTCATGGGTTTATATACATGTCCAGGGACTGGGCAGATTTGCATACATGATTTATAAACATGCTCTCGGTGGGGGTACATACAAAGGCAGGTATCATGCATGCTTGTAGACATACACTCCAGCTTTACATGTGTGTCTGGGGATTGGGCATTTTTATTATGTGGTTTACAAATCTACACTTGGAAGGTTTGTACTCATGTGCAAGAATCAGGGCTGCTCATACGCATGGCTTAAGACATGCATATAGCGTGCATCTACTGTAGCCGCGGTTTACAGGCAGATGCTCATGGATGGACACGTGTGTGCCAATACTGTGCTGCTGTGTGGGTGCATGAGAGCACACTCTGGGGGGCTCCCCACTGCCCCTGAGTGCACAGACACGCGGACTCCAGCCCACTGGGCTCACAGACACAGATCCAAGTATAGCAGGGTCGCAGTGGGTGCGAACGGTCTTCAGGGGCCACCAAGGCTGCAGGACTCACAATGTGGCACCACGGTGACCTCCTGCATGTCGTGGCCCAGCAGGTTGTGCAGAGTGCAGCGCACGGACACAGGCTGATCCACACGGCGCAGGTGCAGTGTGCTCACCACCTCGAATTCCTGATCCTCAGGCCAGTACGTCACATTAGTCTCCAGCTGGCTCTCCTCCTCCGAACTGTTCCCCAGGGGCGTGGGCGGCAGCTCACGCGGACATCTGCCGGGAAGGCCAGTAGGTTCAGCTTCCAGTCCCTTCTCTCTTCGGACTGGGAAACTGAAGCCAAAAGCAAGCAGCGCCACGGGACGGTGATGGAAGGAACCCCCCCTTCCCCGCCCCACAACCCCGTAACCCGCCTCCCGTTCCTGCTTCTTCCCACAGCCTAGCTCGTTCCTCTTGTGGACCCAAGACTGACCGGCAGGGGGCGCTCCTACCCCAGAACGAAGGGCCCTGGATTGCAAAATCCACACCCTGCATTTGGTCATCTGAGTCAAGGTAAGGAAACGGACACTTGAGGTCATAGAGAGACTCTCCAAGAAGCCACATCTCCTAGGACTAGGCTTTAGCCTGGGACAGTGTGCCCAGAGGTAGGGGCTGATGTTGAAGACCTTCACTGGGTCCTTCCGGCCAGCTGTGGTTACCCTGGGAGACAGAGGCCCCAGGTCTGCTTACCTTTTGAGGTCACTGCAGGTAGACCAGGTGAGGTGTGGCTGGGGCATGCCCCGGCCGCGACAGCGGACTGTCTGCTCCCCGCTGGCAGGATGGTTTTCACTCAGCTCCAGCACACGGACAGGCACTGTGTGGAGAGAGCAGGAGGCCAGGAGGTGGGGAGGTCAGAAATGACAGTCAGGGAGGACCTGGCCCAGCATCTCCCCCAGGGGACAGGGGGGACAGGGTGGGGGGAGGAGCCACAGGCTGAAGGTGGACGTTAAATACCAGGAATCACGGTGTGAAAACTGACAGATTGCCCTTCTGGGTACTTCAAAGGGAAAGCCTCAGTGGGGTGCTAGTCTGTCTCTAACACCTCTCTGAGACTCGCTAATCATCCCTTTTAACAAAGACAGAGCAGATCTGAGGGTCAGAGAAAGCCCTGGGAAAGCGAGAGCAGAGGGTGGAGCTAAAATTTAATAGCATTGCTTTGTTTTCTCAGAGTTTATTTTAGTGGCTGCTTTATATTTGCGACACGTGACGCTGATTTTCCATCTACAATTGAGAGGTTACGTTCTCTTTCAAAAGAAAGTTATTTTTAGACAGTCAATCGACAAAACAGTATGTCATCCGTGTGTTGCTCCCTTGCTCAGAACCCTGCAGTGGCTGGCCATTTCAGCCATAGTAGAAGCCAGAGTCCATACAGGGGCTCCAGAGGACTGTGCAGTCGGCCCTCCTCCCAGCCCCCGGCTACCAGGCATCAGCTCAGACCTCAGCTCCCACCACTTTCCCCTCTCTGTTCCAGCCGTACAGGCTTTCTGCTGTTGCTGCTGCCTTCTCACCACTTGGTGGGCCCTTTCCCCCAGAGCCACGTGGCTGGTGCCCTCATTTTGAAGTCTTCACGCAAACGTTGCCTCTCTGAGGCCAACTTGAGGCTATTTAAAACTGCAACCCTCACTGCTCGTGCCCCCCGAACTCTCAGTCCTACCTGCCCAGCTTCATTTCTTCCACGGCACTCTTTACCTTCTAACCTTCTACGTAAGTTGCTGGGCTTTGGGCCTACTGTCGACTGTTTGTCTTCCTCCAGCAGGATACAGGCTGCCCAAAGGCAGGGCCTCAAGAACCTTGAATAGATTGGTGTATTTTTGTTGCTCAATAAATATCTATCTAATTAGTAGTATAATATAAGGGTCTGTGAGGAGGGAAAAGTGATAGCATTGGCACGTGAATGCCTGAGGTTTTAGAAATACTACTCTAGCCCAGAGGCCTCCTTGTATAGCTTGAGGACCAAAGAGGGGGTATAGTGAGTTCACCCAGCAGTGGAAGTGTTGGAGCTCAGCCTACAAACCAGCCTCCTGAGTCCTCAGCTCCCTCTCCTGCTCCTGCTCCTCCTGTGGGTGGGTGGACAGTGTAGGAAGGGGGAGTTGAGGGAAGCAGGGGTTGGGGGGGGGGTCGGTGGGAGGCAGGGTGGAGGGCTCCTCACCATTGACCTGCAGCTGGAAGGAGATCTGGGCCTCCGCGTCCTCATGGAAGGCCCGCATGGTGTAGTAGCCAGCCTCGGCCACCTTCACCCGCACCAGAGTCAGTTCTGACACATACCTGGGGAGCAAGACAGGCCCGGCTGCCAGAGCTGGAAGGACTCTTATGGTACCCCCCCAACCTCCGTGGACAGACAAGAAAAGACCCAAGAGGGACAGGGGCTTCCCAAAGTTACACAGGTGTCGGTAGCAAAGCTGGGACTCAGTCTCCTGAATCCCTCACCTAGGGTCCACTGAGCCAAGAAGGAGCGTTGGTAGGATGAGGAGGGTAGGGGAAGTACCCTTTTCCTCCCCCACCCCTCACATCTCACCCCTGCAGAAAGGCCTCGAAATGCTTTATCCTAACATACCACACCTGTGTCAGTCTGCTCATCAGCCTCCTGGCCACCAACCATGCATCGGTGATAGTGACCTGACTGACACTTGCTTCCCTAATCATCTGGCCTTTTTCTCCTCAGTGGCTCCCTGCTCGATCCACCCATCACACGGATGACTAAACATCTGGGTGATCATCAGGCCAATGTCTGATGAGAAACCCCACAGACGGGAAGTTCTAGGAGGGATGGAGCAGTCTATTTGGATCTCTGCAGCATCCCCAGTGCCTGGCATGGCACCTCGCACATAGTGGGCTCTCGGGAAAGGGGCATCTAGGTTTATCCGGTGGCCAAAGGCTGTGGAATGGAGTGGGTGGGCTGCTGCTCACCGGGTCTCAGACACATTGCGCGTGGACAGGGCGATCTCGCCGGCGCTGGAGTCGCCTAGCGTGCGGTTGTCCTTGAGCCACATGACAGTAGGCGGCGGGTAGGCCTCGAACACCACCTGCAGAGTCCGGCTGCGGTGCAGCTCCGCGAATTGTACGGCGTCCAGCTCTCCCAGCAGCTGCACATAGCCACTCTCTGCAAGGGGCGGCTGTTAGGGGCGGGGCCCCAGGGGCGGGGCCATGCCCGACTACCAATAGGGAAGCGCCTCCTGGAGGGCGGGGCTCCGGAGGCAGGACATCAACTCTATACCCAAGGGACCCAGCCTTCTGGCGCTGTGCTTCCGGGCTTTAGGAGCTGAACTAGAGATGGTGCTGGGGTTGACGTTGGAGCGGAGACTGAAGCAGAAGCAGGGGCCGAACTCAGGGGTGATAATTGGTTTGGGAGCCGGGTTTGAGGTTGGGATTGGAGTTGTTCTTACTGGGCGTGTTCTGGCTCAGGATTGCGGCTGGGGTGAGTTGCAGCATGTTTGAACTTGAGGATGGGGCTGCCTGGGACTGGGATGGCAGTTAGGTTTAAAAATCGGGTTGGGTCTGAGGTTCTGGCTAGGCAGAGAGCTTGGCTGGGATTAGAGTTGAATTTGGGGCTGACATTGCGTTTTGGTTTTGGTTTATCCTGGAAATAGGGTTTGCTTGGTACTATAGCTAGAACTGTCCTTGAGTGTGACTGACAGTACCCCAGGGCGGTGACAGGGTCTAGGTCCGGCTCAGAAAGAGGGTCGGGGTTAAGCCTGAGGCACGCACCAACAACAGTGACATTGATGGACTTTTCATCTCGATGGTCATTCACACTCTCCGACACATTGCAGATGTAGGTCCCTGAATCGCCAAGCTCGGCATTGGGGATGTGCAGGATGGAGCGTATGTGGGAGGGAATATTGAAGAGGAAGTCGGTCACTGGCTCCACCAGCCGCCCACTCTGTAGGGACAGGTGGGGAATGCCCCCCAAATCAAGCCGGGTCCAAGAAGTTAGGCTGCAAGTCAAGTTGTCCATCCCTCCCTGGCCCTTCCTCTAACCCCTGGCCCAGCATTACCTCCATGCGTGGGTATGTCCATTCAAAGTTAACCACCTCATTTCCGGTCACAATGCACATGATGGTGATGTTCTCACCCTGGCGGACCACAGTCTGCACTGCATTCACTGAGACATTGATGGACGACACTGATGGAGAGAGATTAGCTGAGGGCTGAGGAGGTCACAACCAGCCACCAGCACTTCAGCTTGGGGATGGGGTGGGGGTTCAGGGAGAGAAGGGATGACTGGTGTGGAAGATTCATTCATTTGACAAATATTTATTAAATAGTTCCTGTATGCCAAGTACTATTCTAGGCACTGGGGCTTTAGTGGTAAACACAACAGACAAAATTCTTGTCCTCATGGAGCTGACATTCTAGAAGGGATAACCAATGTACTCTCTGAGTATCTAAGTATAGGAGAAATGTGTTGAGCACAACCATATGTGTCGAGTGCCAGGTAGCCTCTGTCTTTAATCCTCACAATAATCCCTCTAGGCAGGCAGTCACTATTTCCCCCGTTTTACAGAGGAAGAAGTAGGCTCAAACAGATTGTGTGCCTTGTGCAAAGTCACTCAGATGGGAAGTGCACAGCTGGGATTCAATCCCAATTGGCTTGAAGGCCATTGTCCCAGTTTCATCTGTAAAATGGGAAGATACTGCCTGCCTTCCAAGACTATAGTGAAAATCCAGTGAAAAGAAGGAATTGCACACTTTGGAAACTGGAAAGGGCTATACCTCTCCAGAGGGTCACATTTGCCTCTGCTGAGCATTGGGCCAGAAGGGGGGCTCACCCTGGAGACTGTAGACATAGTAGGCTTCAGAATCCACTTCCCTGTCCCCAATAGTAGTTTTGCAGACGTAGGTCTTGTCCTCAAAGATACCAGAGAAGCCACGTTGGTGGTCATAGGGGACGGGCAGTGGAATATCCACTTTCTTCTCATGCAGTGTCACCACCAGGCTCGGATCGGTCACTCGGCATGGAATTGTGATCTCAGTTATTTCCGTGAGAAAGATGAATAGGTCCTCGGCGAAGACCGGAAGAAAGCCAATGGTGGGATCTGCCGGGTGTGGGGCCAAGAATGAGGGTCAGGGTGGCTGGTTTTCTGGCTATCCCCTGAATTTCTGTATGTGGTTTCCCCTCTGTGGCCCTCAAGCTTCCCATTAGTCTGCTTCTCATGAGTCTGCTCTCAGAGGTCTCTATATTTTTTCTAATTTTTTAATGTTTATTTATTATTGAGACAGAGAGAAACAGAGCATGAGTGGGGGAGGGGCAAAGAGAGAGAAAGACAGAATCTGAAGCAGGCTCCAGGCTCCGAGCCATCAGAGCCTGACACAGGGCTCGAACCCACAAGCCGCGAGATCACGACCTGAGCCAAAGTCGGACGCTTAACTGACTGAGCCACCCAGGTGCCCCTCAGAGGTCTCTTCGAGCTTTCATGTCCGATATGGTCAGCACCAGGTGAGAAAGAAGGTAAGCCAGGGGCACCTGGGTGGCTCAGTCAGTTAAGCCTTCGACTTCGGCTCAGGTCAGATCTCACGTTCGTGAGTTCGAGCCCCGCCTCAGGCTCTGGGCTGACAGCTAGCTCAGAGCCTGGAGCCTGCTTCCAGTTCTGTGTCTCCTTCTCTCTCTGCCCTTCCCCCTCTCATACTCTGTCTCTTTCTGTATCAAAAATAAATAAAAAAACATTTTTTAAAAATTAAAAAAAAAAGAAAGAAGGTAAGCCACAAGTCAAAGGGCAGCTAGTACCTGGAACTCAGAGAATGGGAAAGAGAGGATTTGGAGGCCCAAAGGGCACTTATCAGAACCTGCTGAGAATGCAGAGTTCTTGGGAGCCAGGGAGGGGGTTGCCTGGCAGGGAGCAGTCAGAGATCCAGACCAAGGGGTGGGAGTAAACACAGTCCTGGGCTCACCCAGGCTGGATTCCGTGATTCGTCTGCGTTTCTAAGCTGGCTGTGCCTCACAGTGTTCACTAAGCACTCTTAGCTTCCCCCAGACGCCTGCAGCTGAGAAGAGAAGTCAGGGAATGAGCACACAGGTGGGGGCCCTTACCTGGCACAAAGATGTAGAGCCGTTTTCGCTCAGCAGGCTCTGGCCCATGGGAGTTTTTGTAGGTGCAAAAGTATTCCCCAGTGTCTAGCCCAGTGACATTGGTCAACATCAGTGTGCTGGAGAAGGTGCCGTCCTGGTTCTTAGCCATCTTCTGCAGGGGCTTCTGGGGCGTCCGTTCCCATATCACCGGAGCCGGACCCGAGCAGGTCAGAACAAAGGTGCTAGAGGTATTGAGGACAAGCTCTGGCCCTGGAGGTGTGATGACCAGGCCCCAGGAGGCCTGTGGTCCCAGCAGCAAGAACAGGGGCAGCAGCAGCACCCAGCCTTTGGGAGAAGAGGCATCGGATGTCAGGGCACGGGAGCATCAGCACCTCACCTCGAGGCTGACCCTGGGGGAGGCCATATCTGCACAGTCCTTGACAGAGACTGGAACTCATGGCTCTAAGCCCTGCTTGCCCATCGCCCGGTTTTTAGGGACTCCTTCCAGCAGCCTCCTGGCTTCCTGACCTTAGTGCCTCTCCAGCCTCAGCCTCAGGGCCTTCCAGCTGTGCTGCGTTCAGGCCATGGGCATGTTCTCCCAGAGGCATCAGGAAATCCTTGGGAAGCAATTCTCAGGCCTCCAAGTTCCTGCATTACTTCCCAGGTCACTTTCTGAGCCCCTTCCCTGCAGCTGCCCGAGCTGCCCAGGTTCCATCCAAAGTCCAGAGGTGGCCTTGGGGAGCGTGGGGCAAGGTAGTTCAGAGTAGGGCAGACCAGGCAGTAGAGACTCAGCAGCCACTGGGAGCTGGAAAGAACTGGGGTGTGGGTGGGGGGGTCAGGTGATTGGTTCCACCCCCCTGCTTATATCCTCTGGGAAAGGTTCTATAAGCCACATCCCCTAGACCCATGGGTTCTCAGCCAGCCAGTCAGCCATCCCTCATCCTTGGTAGGCTGTCAGCTGGTCACTGATTGCCAATGACCATTGGTTGACTAGCTGGTCGGCCACCCAATCCCTAGAGCATCGATGGCATGTAACAGGCAGCAGCGAGGGAAGAGTGTGCTCGGAGAAGCCCAGCCAGGCCTTGGGAGCTCACAGCCAGTGAGAGATCCAGGCAGGGGAGGGGAGTCCCAGGCCGGAAGCAGACCAGCCAGGCTGATACCAGTGAGTGCTCGGAAGAGGTGGGAGATGGAGGGGACTGTTAGCAAGTG
This sequence comes from Suricata suricatta, assembly GCF_006229205.1. Lineage (NCBI taxonomy): Eukaryota > Metazoa > Chordata > Mammalia > Carnivora > Herpestidae > Suricata > Suricata suricatta. Next base: position 107,251,884 of record NC_043705.1, on the reverse strand, counting down.
GGGTGGAGGCAGCTGGAGAGGGCCACGGGGTGTGGAGGGCCGAGCAAAGGATTTGAGCTAATGGCTCCGGACAAGCAGGGGTGCACCGAGGTTTCTGAGCTGAGTGGGCAGAGTAGAAAAAGGCCTCCACTGAGAGTCCCTGGAAGGGCAGGAAATTGCGGTTCAAGAGCACGGCAGTGCCCCTGGCTCCCAGGCCCGGGTGCTATCATGCACCGCCCTTGCCAATTCTGGCGCCAGGGTTCTACTAGATGGCTCCCAGGGCCCCCTGCTCCTTTGACAGGTGCTAGCATGGCACTCAGAAGCTGCAGTGTACCTACCTTTGAGGATAGGAGCTGGCATGGCGCTCAGAAGCCGCATGGTGTCCTGCAGAATTAAACAAGGGTCAGGGCTCAGGGTGAGCAGAGTCATTTCAGTCTCACTTAGCATGTGGGTCCTGCAGAGTAAAGCCCAGCTGGGGCCACCCAGTCTCCATGTCTATGGGGCTGAAGTCAAAAACCACTCATGCCCCATTACCAAGAGGACACTCATGCCCAAGAGGGTCCCCTCCCCCTGCACATGGCTCAGCGTGGGGGTGCCTGGCCCCTGCTTCAGCTCTGCTCTACCTCTCCAGTGGCCTTGGCTGAGCCCGGCCTGTCTGGGCCTTAGTTTCTCTGTATGTATAGTGGGACGGGGGACTTGGACTGGGTGGCATCCAGCGGCCCCGCCAGCCCCAAAAGCCAGTCCTCCGGGTGACAGTTCCAATACCAGGGTCTTATCTGCCAGGACAAATATTTGGGAAAGTGTGATGAAAGGCGTGGGGGAGCTGGAGGGGGGAAGCCAGAGCCCAGAGAACTCCCACAGGCTCTACAAGCACAACAGGAAGTGGAGGCGGCTGTGGGAAGGGAAGCGGGGGAGTCAGGACTGCGGAATGTGGGGGGGCACCCCCAGGCCTGGACCCCCTTACTCAGCCCCAAGCTGCACAGGGAGGCCCAGGGGAGAGGGGCCAGGAGGTGGGTCCAGGGGAGGCCTCACTGCACAGCATGCCTTCGAAGGTCCTTGGAGGCTACTAAATCCAGGCCTCCTACCCCCCCACACCACCCCCAGTGTCCAGATGGGGAAACTGAGTCTCTGCATGGAAAAGAAGTTTGCCCTGGTGACATAGTAGAACTTGTCTAAGAGGGAGACAAAGAGACCTGGAATGATAGAGGCAGAGAAACAGACACAGAGACCAAAGGAGACAGCAAGAGACAGAAGCAGAGACACAGAGGGACAGACGGAGTTAGGTGGGTCTTTGCTCCATCCCTGCCCTAAGCAGCCCCATTTGAGGGTCCCAAATAACCACCAGTAGACAGGCTTACAAGGGTCTGCCCACGGCATCAACATGAAGGAGGCCAGAAGTGGACAGGATCACAGAGCAAGAACTGTGGGAAGTGACCACGTGACCGGGCAATGTGGTGCTCGGGTAGGCTGACTTCCCTGAGGGGCTGCCCAGCCACGCCTGCCTTGCCTTCACTTCACCTCCGTCTTGGCCCTTTTGCTCTCCAGTCTGGGGCTGGGGTCCCGGTACAAGCTCCAGCACGGCTCCCTCCTGTGCCATTGCTCTCTCTAGTCCCTCAGTCTCCAGCTCTCCAAGTGGGATGATGGGGAACATACCACTCACAGGGCTGGTGGGCCCCAGTCTCCCCTCTGCCCAGCACCCCAAGAAGGTCCCTGAGCCACTCTGCTCTGCCCTTCCTCTTTCTCCTGTCCCCTCAGGCTGGCCTCTCCTCTCTCCCAAATGTCCCAGACCCAAAGCCCAGCCCTTCCGCAGCACCCCTACTCCCTTCCCTCCTGCCCCAGCCCCTCCAGCTGGATGCCAGGCCTCCTCCAGCAGGAGGGAGCCACACCGTGGCAGAGCCAGCTGCCCCCATGGAGGCCCATCTGCCCCTCGGTGGGTGCCCGTCAGCCTCCCCGCTTCCTGCCTGAGATCTCAGCCAAAAAAAATCATTAGCAGCCCAGGCTGGGGGAGGGGGTCATTTCAGCCTCCCTGCCCCTCCCCTCCCAGCCTCCCTGGCTGGCCACACTGTTTATTATTCTAAAGGAGGAATTTGGTCGGCTGGCCTGGAGATGGGAGGTCACTGTAACCAGGGCTGGCCTGGCTCTGGGAGGCTGGGCCATGTGGGCTGGGCCCCCAGCTCCTCTGACCCTGGCTTCTCTCCTGCTGGGCCTCAGGCTGGGGGCAGCTTAGAGTCTTTGAGACTCTGATTGAGGAGGGGCCTTCTTGAACAGGCAGTGGCCCAGAGAGGGACAGAATCGTGACCTAGTCACACAGCGAAAAGGCAGAATCAGGCTAGGGAGAGGCTAGGCTGGGCAGAAGAGCTCAGAGGGAGTGAAGACGCCCCCGGGATCTTAAACCGACTTCTGTCTTTAGGAAATGAGCATTTGGGCTCTGGTCACAAGGGAGTGCAGACTCACTGGGAGACTCAGCAAGTCCCCTGCCTTCCAGGGACTCAGTTTCCCTATCCATACAGGGAGAGGTTCGGACAGGTCAACTCAAAGACCTGCCCCTGTTCTCAAACTGCTATTTTGACTGGCCAGAGAGAAGGTTCTAGTCACTATTATTCCTGCTGGGGTGGTTTAGGGAGGTGAGGGCTGACAAGAAGGAGGGGGCTACATTAGTGAGGCTGGAGTCATCCATAACCCGTCTCATTCCATGGACTGAATTTCCCTGACCATTTGGTCACAGACATGCTGTGTCCACTTTGACACATTTCTTCCCTCTCTGGGTCTTACTTTTCCCATCTCTATAATTAGGAATCAGACGGTCTTTCAGGGGACTTCGAGACAAGTACACTGGTCACGGGACCCCCAGAGGTGGCATGGACAACAGGCCGGAGGAAGATGGGGCGGAACCAGAGTGGAGTTTGGTGGCACCCAGACCTAACGTCCCAGTCCATCTTAGATGACCCCTGGCAGCCCCAGTTATCTACCTAATGCCTGTGGACCTCTGTGCCTCCCAGAGGCTGCTGTGGTTCCAGCCAACCCCAGAGAGGCCCAGGCAGCGGATCTGGAGGTTGTGGGCTTGCCTGTGACAACTCCCCGTTCTTTACGGAGAGGGCTGCATCCCAGGGAGGAGTCACCTGGGACAAGGTGGATGTCACCATCAGGAAGCAGTCACCCTCTGACTTGCCATACTCTCCTGCCTGGGAAGGCCCCTGAAACAGAGAGAGGGAGGAGACCCTCAGGGATCCCACCACTTTGCCCCTGAGGAGAGCGCTGAGTGCCAGGACAGCCTCGTGATTCTTCTCAGTGGGGGCAGATTGGTGGGACAGAAGTCCCAATATGGAGTAATTGACCAGCTCCTCACAGTGAGTCAGGGGTCCCCCTCGGGGAAGCAGAAGGAGGACCTCCAGTCCAGGGGAGCAAACATGCTTGGGGATTCCTTTTGAGCCCAGCCTTCCCTCCTCTCAGCTCATAGAGTCTCCACTTTTTTCCCACCACCTTAATCTAAATAAATCCCGTCCCTCTTGGCCACATCCGCCAGCAGCAGCTTCCCTCCCTCGGGGTCCCGAGACTCCCACGACACAGGGAGGCTAGGGAGGGGGGCGCCTCGTGGCTGCCAGGGAGGATGGCCTGCATACGGTGAGCGTGAACACACACAGCACACACCCCTGCCTGCGCACTCACTCATGTGCTGCTCTGAAACACATCTGTGTGCAGTGGGCCATGTGTGTGCCCAGCCCACACACAGGCGCTCGACATGTGCCTGCCCACGCAAGACCCGCGTGCACACCCCCCTTCCCCGAGCCCAACACACATGCCAGCACATGTGCGCCCGGCACGGACTGGACTGCTGCTTGCATGCGTCCCACAAGCCCTTGGGAGTGTGCACATGTGCAAAGCTGTGTGCGTACAATATGCCCAGAGCGTGTGCACTCAGCCTCACGCACCCACACGCATCCACAACACTTAACACAAGCCAGTGTGTTATACATTTACTGGACCAGCTGCCGTTCTGAGCTCTTGACATCTATCGACTCACTTGCTCCTCAGCCAACGCTACGAGGTGGATATAAGGATCATTCCTGTTTTAGATAGGGAAACTGAGGCAGGGAGCACTGAGCAAACTTGCCTAGGAACGCAGAGCAGGGACTGAACCACGGCAGAGTACTCTATGCCACCGGCTTCTCTGCTTACTTGGTTTGGGCTGGGGAGAGGGTGGGTAGAGCCAGATGGCGTCAAGCTGAGAAGCCACAGGACTTGGTGACCAGTGCTGGGGTGCTGGAGCAAGAGGAGCTTCCATGAGCCCCACTCCTGTTTCTGACTTGAAATATTGGGGGACAGGAGTGCATGTGTGTGCTGGGGGCACCATGCCATTTTCTGAGATGAGAACAAGGCAGAGGGGCAGGACCGGGAACTGGTTTAGGGTTTGGAGGGGCTGTGGGCACCTGAGTAGACAGAAGCCCCCTCAGTCTGGTGGCAGGGAATGGTCTGGGCACACACAGCAGCGAGATGGGGATGGGGAAGGCGTGCTATGGGGAGGAGGGGGTGTCGGGGAGACAGTGTTGGGCGGGCTGGGGATGCTCTGAATAAACAAGATGCCAGAGGGAGAAGGAGGCCAAGCCATGGCGTCTCGGGGTTAGATTCCTGGAATGTCAGGGCTCCACGGCCCTCAGGGATCATGCATCCAATCCAGCCCTCTTCCTGTGCCTACTGTACAGGTGGGGAAACTGAGGCTTAGAAAAAGTGCTTTGGCCGAGGCAGACTCAGGTCACCTGACTGGGCAGCCCTGGCTCCGGCTTTAATATGAGGCCCGGGGGTCTCCATCCTCTGCCCACTCGGTTCCCACAGAACACCCCCTGCCCCGCCATGCATTAACCTTTATATGAAAGTCACTTTCCCTGCACTGCCCCAGCCAGGCAGGGAATGGGGACTGCGACTCCAAGGAGGTGGCTCACTAAGTCACAGGCAGCAGTGAGACAGTGACTAGAATGTCCTCTCTTCTGTACACCTCGCTCCACTCTGCCTTGGTTTCCCCACATGCACACAGGCCAGGCAGGGCTATGCTGGATGCACTTCCAGAGGGGCCGTGCTGTAGCTGTTGGGGACCCTGCTCCCAGAAGGCGGTGGTGCAGGGCTGGAACGCTGGGGGGGGGGGGGGGCGCCAGGGAGGGGCCCTGGCCTGGATGTCATGACTCAGCTCAGAGAAGGCAGCCAGCTTCAGGCCTGGGAGTGTGTGGGGGCAAGAGGCATCTGGAGCCAGATGAGTCCTGCTGCCAGCGCTTGGGAGAGCGCGTGAGTGAGGGCCACACCGGCTGGCCCTGCCAGGTTGTAGCCCCTGTGGCCTTAACCCAAGTGAGCTGAGACCTTATGTGCACTCCTGCAGCGTGGATGGGGAAACCCCATCCTGGGAGCCACGGAGGACTGCAGGGTCCCCTGGGGGTGGGGAGACAGTTACGGGTCAGGGCTAGAGGCCTGGGAAGGGGCTCCCACCTGCCACCCTCAAACCTGTGCCCCACTTCTATCTGTTGGTAAAGGTTCAACACTCCACCTCTGCCCAATGAATCTCCCCCACACGCCTCAGGATCACATCAAGGCCAGAGAGGGTGAGCAACCTGGCCCAAGTCACACAGCGATGCAGCTTGGTCAGCCCGGCTCTACTCTGCTGTGCTGCTTCCGGACACAGAGGACCTTCATATTTTCAGGTACCTATGGGATCCCCCAAACGCAGCAGCAGAAATGGGCTCTAGCTGTTCTGGAAGTCCAGGTCGGTGAAATGACAGTGCCAGGTCCAGAGACTGTTACTCTGACCCCAGCACAAGCTTGGTGGCTTCTGGCTGTCCCACTGCACCTCCCCACTTGTGTCTCCACACCTCCAGTCTGCCCCCACCTGCCTGTTCTCACACCCCAACCAGAGGAACATTTCTGGCCCTAGGAAGGGGCTGGCCTTTAAGAACCTTGGTGCCCTGGCCCTGCCGACAGCTCGTCATGACTGACACGGGGAGGTCGCTGCCGTCCCAGCATCCCCAGGGCCCAAGTGAGGCCCCCACACTCGTCACTCACTCTGTGTTCCTCTCCCCAGGAGGCCTCCCCAGGGACACAATGGAAAGAAATGACCTATTTTCTGGAAGTTCAAAATAAAACGAAACATCTGTCTGGATCAGAGCCAGGCTGATAAAAAACGGACCGATACCCCCCCAGCCCAAGCCCCCCCTCCTGCCACACACCCCCTCACCCACCAGAATGTGAGTACTTGGGGGTGGGGTCTACTGCAGGCCCAGCTACTTGGAACAGCTCGTGGGAAAGCGCTCACTGTGTGCTTCACGGCCACTGGGGGCCCAGGGGAGGGGGCCTGGGTCCCCACACAGGCTGGGAACCAGCCCGAGAAGGAGGTCAGTGAGGGAGGGAGGCCGGCTGCCGAGCAAACACTTCCTGCCTCCTCCGGCGCCTCACTGGCCTCCCTGCTCAGCCCCCAGGGCCGCCCACCCCCACCCCCAGGGCCATATGGCCTGGCTCTACCCAGGCCCAGTGGGCCCCTGGACTGGAGTCCTCTAGATCCCATCTGGACCCCCTAGGACGCCTACAGAATGGAACAAGGACTAAGAAGGCATTCAAAGTAACAAGAGTTATAGTAGCCGCCTCTGACTTATTTTGAATCACCCCATGCCTGGGCTAAGCGCTGGATGTGAACCATCTCAGAACAATCCACGGCCTCTGTGTCGCCTCTCCATTTCACAGATGAGAAGGACAAGGCACAGAGAGGGTATATCATCTGCTCAAGGCCACGGAGCTTGCTGGCAGTGGAGCCAGTGCTCAATCCTGGCCAGACTGACCCCAGAGCACCCACCCAAGCTCAACGCCCATGTGACAGCCTCTCAAAGGCAGGAGGTAAAGATGGAGAGCCCATTCCAGGCAGACAGCATGGGCTCAAATGAGCCACCCGCCTTGGTCTTTCGTCCTTTGCTTCCCGACCTCTCCTTTCAGTCCATGCCTTTCTGGTGGCAGGGTGACCCTGAAGCTGAAGAACAAGGTGGGAGACAGGCACAGCACCTCTCTGAGAGCCCCACAGCTGAAGGGGCTGGGAGGGGGCATCAATGCTCCCTATTCACCTACCCCCTTTTCCTTCCCCCTCTGCAAACAGAGAGGCTGTGCAGTCTACAATGGCACACCTTCCATGACCAGTGTCTCACCACCTCATCCATAACCCATTCCACTCTTGGAGGGCTCGGGATCCTCAGAGGGCCGGTTAGTCACAATTGTTCTTAACACTGGGGGTTTTGTTTTGTCCTCACACTAATCCTAGGAGAGGGTTACAGCCATTCTTTCTGTTTCATCAGGAGGAAACAGAGTCTCAGAGAAGCCTGGTACCTTGCCTAAACCAACAAAGCCATAAGCCATGACTCCAAACCTGGGGCCTTAACCTCCACGGTAGCCTGCCTGTCTCCCACCCAGAAATGGGTCTGTCCACAGAGGAAACCGTCCGAAGTGAGTTTATCCTAATGGGGTCCATACAGAATGCAGGCTCCCGAGGATGGAAGGATCCTGAGGTCAGTCCTGTGTCTTCCTTGCTGAGGGGCAGAGTGAGGGGGGTGCCTGTCCCAGTGCACCCTCAAGCCGGGGATAGACCCAGGACCCTCCTTCGACTGCCCTGCAGAGCCCGCAGGTCAGCACATGGTCAAGCAGAGGACCCTCTGCTAAGGAGAGCCTGGCTTTGCCAGGGGCAGTGCCCACCACCTTGAAGCCTGTCCCACAGGCGTCCGAAATGGGGTATCAGTGAGGCGAGGTGTGTGGCCAGCTCTGCCACAGGCCCACCGTGCTCAGGGTCCAGGCCTGCCCCTGCAGGGGCCCCAGTACCTCCACAGCGGCAGAGTTCCGGGCCTCCACCATCCCTCACTGCCCTCCCCGCGCCGCCACCCCCCTGCCCCCCACAGCCTCCTCTCTGCCGCTGCCATGGCAACAGAGAGCCCAGGTCCTGGCAGCCAAAGGAGCCCCTGAGAGGGGTCCCAGGCTGAGGCTGGGGGTGGGGGGTGCAGCGGACACAGACAAGCAAACCTTCTGTTCCCCGGGCTGCTGCCAGCCCCGGATCAGCCCTGGGCCAGGGTGGGGGCCGCACACAGAATGGGCCCTCAGAGCCAAGTGGGCAGGGGGCAGGCAGGCCTCAGGCCGTCTGTCCTGACCCACCAGCACGTGGCCTGCCCCCACCAGTCCCGAGCCCAAGCCCATAGGCGGGCAGAGGGAGCAAGGGAAGAGAAACCCTGCCCTTAATGGGAGCCAACGCGGGGCACTGAGAGTCCCCTCAGGGGCGGCAGAGCCAGAGGGGAGAAAACCCCTACATTTCACTTCCCTCTCCCTTTCTTTCTCAGTGTCTGTCTCTCACCCCTTCCTCCAGTCCTGCACCCCGACTCTCCCACAGACCGTTAGTCCGCTTCTCTGGGTCTGGGCCTTCCCATCTGGAAGTCAGGGCTCATCACCGAGCTGTGGAAGCCATTGAATGAGTTCATACAAGCAAAATGCTGAGAACACGGCCTGGCACACAGCCCTGTGCCAAGTCGGGGGCCTCGTTCTTCTTCCTTCACTCACGGGAGAGTAAGTCACTCACTCACTCACTCACTCGCCCAGGCCCCCAGCCAGGCTGGTCAGCCAGGGGATGCACATGACAAAGGAGAAGGTGGGAATACCCCTCCAGAAGGGCTCCTTAGAGGGGGTTGCTGCTGTTGTGATTGGGGCTCCCGGCAGGGCTCAGCCAGGGCGGGGACGGGGTGTCTCCTAGCACAACCAGGGATTTCAAGGCCCACCCAGGACCACAACCCAAGGACAATGACTCCCCGTCTCGTCTGCCAACCACTTCCTTCCTGGACCTTTGTCTTCATTCCTTCATTTGATTCCCCCACAAATGAGGAAACGCACCTAACAATTTTTTTCAGAGGCCTCCAAATTCCCTCCCCCACCCCCATGTTTATTTTTGAGAGAGAGTAGAGAGCAAGTTGGGGAGGGGCAGAGAGAGAGATGGAGACATAGAATCGAAACAGGCTCCAGGTTCTGAGCTGCCAGCACAGAACCCAACGAGGGGCTCAAACTCTCGAACCGCAAGATCATGACCTGAGCTGAAGCTGGACGCTTAACCGACTGAGCCACCCAGAGGCCCTGAGCCTCCAAATTCCTAATTCGGAATTAGGCTTTATGGTAGATGCTTAATAGAATCCTACACAGCATAAAGGATCAAATAGCCTTGTAGGGTCTGCCCTTCCGGTCTTCAGGCCTGGGGCCTCATACCCCTAATATCTCAGGGTTCGCTAGGCTGGGGAGCTTGGATGGGCAGGCGATGGGGACTCTTTCCCTCCAGGGTGGTAATGGGACCAGCTGGTGAGAAGGCAAAAGGCCAGCAAGCTGTGCCTGATGCCACCCAGGGCATGAAAGCAGATGGAGCCCAGCCAGACCAGGTGTAGTAGTGCCATTCTGAAGCCACTTAATCCAGGTTGAAGTTCTGTGCCAGCCCTACGACCTTGTAACTGTGTGACCTCTTCGTAACTTTCCTGAGTCCCAGTTTCCTGGGAAATGACAAAAGAGACTGTTTTTCCATTGCTGTGAAGGGAAAGATGATGATGAAAAGCCCCTGTCACGTAATAGGTGCTCAGGAAATGGGAACTATTATGAATATGGGATTATTCCAGTGGGAAGGAGGTGGCCTCCAGCTCAGCCTCCAGGGTTTAGTTGGGTTTTTTCGTGGATGATGCCAGGGAAGGGTGTTCCACAGTGGCTCTGTGTGGGAAATGGGAGCTCTCAGGGCACCTGGGAAAACAGCAGGAAAGAACTTCCAGGTCAGAAATCAGGGCTCTTTAGCAAAGAGGTAGGTGACAGCAGGGAAGGCGTGCAGAGTCACTTTGGGAAAGTTTTGGGGTCCTGGGTGAGGATTTAGGCTTTGCCCTGTAGGCGCCAGGAAGCCAGCTTTTCAGGGCATTGGTAGTGGGGCAGGGGGCATCTGGCCGCTGGCTGGGCAGTGACAGTCTGACTCCAAGCACTGTGGGAGGAGGGGCTCCTCAAATGCAAATGGCAGGAGCAGGTTAGCATCGGCAGGAGGGCGTGGATTCAAATGGACAGCGGGGGCAGTTTCGGATCCGAAGCCATCTCAAACCCTGCCTACACTCCCTGGCAGAACCAGCTATATAATTTGTGGGGCTAAGTGCAAAATGGGAATGTGGGGCCTCTTGTTACAAAATTATTAAGAATTTCAGGCGTGGGGCACTGTGAAGCCTGGAGGCCTCTGTGACTGCCCAAGTCGTACTCTCACGAGGTCATCCCTGCTCCCTGGACTAAAGGGAAGGCCAACTGTCCAGTCAGCCGGCCAGCCACCAGTCTGTTTTATCCATTTCTCCATGCACGTATCTATCACTATTTCAGTCTCCATTCAACAGACAGGACTGACAAGGGCACAAATACAAGTAAGAGGAGGAGAAACCCACAGTCTGCTGGGTCAGAGGTGAGCCTTTCCCTTCAAGCCCGGTGCCCTGAGCCAGGGCTGCGACAGATTTGTAAAGCTGAGCCTTGCCCCATCGATTGACCCTGGAATCCCCCCATCCGCCCAACTTAGGCTCAGTCTGGGGGAGTAGAGAAGCTGTCAGGTCACAGTCTTTCAGTTCTACTTCCCAGGAAGGAGGGCTCCCAGGGCAGCAACAAGGATTTGAAACAGCCACAGAAGCCTAGCAGGGGTGAAGGGCAAGCGGGATGGGGCTGCTGGGGTCACTGAGCTGCTCCCTCACCTCCCCCTTCATGTATATAAAAGGAAATTATGGCCAGAATGGAGAAGTGACAGGATCGGAGTTCCAGGGTCCACAAAACTACCCTGGGGGCGTTCCCACCCCTCGTGGAAATGGCATTTCCTCTTTAGCCCTAACTCTGCCCTGTGACCTCACACCAAGGGGAACGGGGGGTGGGGGGGGGGCGCTGAGTGAGCCTTGAATGACAGAGGTGGATGGAAAAGACACAGCACATGCCCGGCTCAGGGGGCCTGGGCTCAGTGCTATCACTGGTGATCTGTATGACGTGAGGTACATCCCTCCCCGTCTCTGGACCTCAGTTTCCCACCCACAGAAGAAGCAAGTTGACCCAGGTGACCCCCAGAGTTCTTTTCGTCTCTGACCTTCAAGAACTGACTCCCTGGTCCTGCTACCCCCACTTCCCAAGGTACAACTGTTTACATCACACAGCGGAGAAGTTGGTACCTCTGGCAGATGAAAGGTTTTTAGGTACCTGAGACATCAAATAGCTCTGATCTGAAGCAAGGAGAAGAGATGGTGTTAATGCAGCTAACGTAATACACTTTGATTTTCAGCCTCCTGCAATAGGCTGGGGGCAGGGTGCCCCAGAAAGCATCTGGGAAGGGGGGCGGTCCTGGGGCAAGGGCCTGCGGCCTCTGGAAGCCCTTTTGCCCGTGGGCTCTGCGTCTGCAATCTTGGGAGGTTCTTAAGGTGACTCTTACACCAGAAGTAACAAGTGTGTGAATTCCTCACCCCCTCCCACCGAAAGGTGGGTCATGGGTCCCTACATCCATTCCCTCCTGTCTGAACCCCGTCATTGCTCCTCCACCACTGGGCCAAAGCCCTTCTTCCTCTTGAAATCAGAGCATATGAGATTTGAAAAATGAGCACTGGAAGGGGCCTAAAGGGTCACAGCATCCACACATCCACACCCCAACATGCACACCTCCCTACCTTCCTTCCTCTGTGTCCCAGGAAAACGGGCACACGGGCTCTGTAGGCACACACCCTCAGAGCTCCCTGAGAAACTGCGTGCATTACCAGGCTGCTCTGACTATAGAAAGTTCCTCCTTTTTATTGCAGGTTACAGTTTTCCATTAGTGGTCATCGATCCTGACCTCTTTCTGTAACGGGTAGAGAAAGGGTAAGAAAAACCCCTTTCACTGTGAAGTTAAATATGCATGATGCCTGAGTACACAACAGAGCTTGAGTGGCTGCCAATCTGGGCTGGCGTGGCTTGGAATCCTGGAATTGTTTGGGGCCTGGAAGGAGCTCAGAGATCGTCTTGTTCAACCTCCTGGTCTTACTGATGGGAAAACCGAGGCCCAGAGAAGGACTGACTCACTCATGGTCACACAGAATGGGTTCCAGGGTCTGATGACCACCTCTGGAACGCTGAGGGGCCTCCGCAGCTGCGGCACATTCTCAGAGTTTGTGCTGGGTCCCCAGGGGTGGCCTGGGCCCCACCCAGCCTCTCCTCTTGTGCTCTAGAGCCACAAACACCCTGATGCAAATCCTAGCTCTATGGCTTCTTGGCTGTGGGACGTCGGGCAACCGACTTAACCTCTCTGGGCAAGTTCCTCGTTTGTAAAACAGAGCTTTTCTATCTACTCCTGGAGGTTGCTGTGATGATTAAATTAGTTTGGCAAATATTTATTAAGCACTTTCTGAATGCTAGGCCTGTTCGAAGCCCCAAAGAACACAGCAGTGAACTTCACAGTCATGGATGGGAGGCACAACGGAACAGCTCAGGAATTGCCAGTCCCTCTTATATCACCCTGCCCATGCTGCTTCCCAGCTGAAATGCTATGAACTCAGTTCTGGGGGGGCGGGGGGGGGGCTAGGGGGAGGGGCAGGAAGGCCTATGGAAAACAGTAGAGGAAGATCTCACCCCCATTCCAAGGGCCCACTACCTACAGCATTCTGAAACACGTGCAAGGAAGTCAGGTGGGCATGAATGGCATCTCAGGGAAGTCTAGGGACCCTCTCATTTCTCCCTCCCTCCCCATCACACTCAGTAGCCCATCCGGAGCTAAGCGCCAAGTCCCCTCCAAGTCCGGAAGGCAGCTGGTCTCAGAGCCAGACTGTGCCTGGAAGATGGAAGTGGGCCTTTAGAATACCCGCAGTATCCAGGTCCCTTCCACGGGCATTGCCCTTTGTGGATCGCAGACTGATTTCACCATCAAGTCCTGTGCAGGAAGCAAGGAGAGCAGCAACCTTCTTTTAGCCAATGGCATTAGGCCCAGCTCTGGAAAGCGCAAGCGCCTTACCTATATCACTCTCACAGAGCCTACATACCTCCCTGCTGCTCACAGAGGAGGGGGCTGATGCCCAGAAAGACACAGGGTCATACAGCCAGTCAGGAGCCAGCTAGAGATTCATACACAGTCATCTGATGCCCAAACCTGATGTTGTTTTATGCATGGTGCCCACTGGCTTCCGGATGTGGATGCAGCCTGGAGAAAGGACATTGGGACCTGAAGTTGGCCACACAGTGGACTTGAGTCGAGCCAGGACAAACGTCAGGTCTCCTGACTCTGAATCTACGGTGCTTTCCATTGTCCCACATCTGTGGGCAATTACAAGTCTCAGCTCTTCTTCCCACAGAGGAGAAAGGGCTGCCTGATCACTGCTGAAGGGAAGGTGCTGACCAGATGGTCTCCTTCCTCACTTAGGACCAGGCCAGGCTCAGGGGGGGACCCGGGAGCAGGTGGGGCCTGAAGCTGAATTTAACCACCGCAGAAGGTGTCCGAGCCAGGAGCAGCCTGTGTGGGAGGATGGAGACTGTCTCCCTTCTGACCTGGGGCTCCCTGGTAGCAAAGGGTTAGGTCTTTGGTTTCGAGCAGACCTGGGTCTAAGTACCAGGACTACTAACTGTGTGACATTGGGGAAAGTCTCTGAGCTTCTCTGAGCCTTGGTTTCCTTGTCTGCAAAACAGGGATAACAACACTACCAATTCCCAAGACTTGGTATGTTAGGTCCCAGGCTCTGTGCTCGGCCCAGGGCAAGCCCTCCCTGATACTGACCAACACGGTCCTCCTTCTGGAGCCCGGTGGATTCAGGGCCTCTTGCATGGAGACAGGGAAGGACTGTGTGACTTCAGATGTCTCACTAGAGGCCTCTGTGCCCTGTGGGACTGCAGAAGCAGGGGCGACACTCCTCCGTGTTTGACATAGAAAAAGAGCACCGGAGGGAAGGCAGGGGCCTGGCTCTGGTCTCACGTTTGGGAGCAGATCTTTGGTGGAGCCCCTCCTCCCTTCCCCAGCACATTTTCTCAGTACCACTGACCACCTGCGGAATGTTGGGGACAGACCCTAGGATGAGGAAACCTAGGGCCGATGATCTCTGATGTGCACACAGAGCACAAACAGGAAGAGAAGGCCACGAGACAAGGCAAAGGGCATGGCAAGCACTTGGAAGACTGGAAGAACCCGGGAAGACTGCCTGGAAGAGATGAAGTAGGCAAGGTCCTTGAAGGAAAATGGAGGTGATGAGCAAGGGCATTCTCATAGGCAAGATTGTGCTTTCTCCTCCTGAGAATCCTGGGATCTGACCGACACAAGTCCTGAATTTGGAGAAATAAGGCAGGGAGCCTATTATCTCCCTGAGCTCTGCCACTAACCAGCAGTGTGATAGTTTTGTAGCTGCTGTGAACCTCATGCATATAACCAACATAAAATCCGTCCCTGCCTCCGGAGCTGCTGGTGCGTTCCGTGAGATCATCCTCATAAAGCACTCCGCACGGTCCTGGCGTGCAGTGTGTCGATCAATGGCAGCTACTATTAGGAGTTGGGGCTTTCTATAGGGGAGAATCAAAGAAGGAATCGTGATGGGATTCATGTTTTAGGATGGAGTGAAAGCAGTGTCCAGAAGGAGGGAAACAGCAAGGCGGCCTGAACAGCTGCCTGAGTCCAGAGGGAAGGGCCCAGCAACTGACTCCCTTCTTCACAGAGAGGCCCCCACATCTGAACGCCGGTCCCAGGCCCCCAGCCCCACAGCCCCAGCTGCGTGACTGTGACCACTAGCCTTGCCACGGCCCCCCTGCCTTCACACTTTCCCAGCCACTGGGGGTTTGGAAGGACATCTTAGGAATCTGGAAAATTTGCAAATCCATTTAAATCCGAAGAGGTTGCCTGGCGGCCGACTGGCCTAGAGCCAAATGGATTCTTAAGGCCAAGGCTTGGGCCCAGAGACAGGGGCCATGGCGTTGAGGTCCCTGATCCATGTACCCTGCTTGCCACCTCCCAGTTCCCCTCTCCAGCTTCTTCCAGCTCTCCCCAGCCCCCTCAGGCAATGCTAGGTTTTGGAGGCCCTCCGAAGGCACCCAGACACCTCTGGGGTTCATTCAATGAAGGCAGGGGGCGGCAGGGCTGTGGAGACAGGACCATCCACCCAACAAGCAGCCTGAACAGGAGAGGAGAGAACTGGCTTTTCCAGCCCTGACGTGGCCCACAGCCTCCCGGCCTCCTCCCATCTGGTTTTGTTAAAAATATTTTCCATTTTTTGACCTACCCGAGAAGGCACAGGCTGGAGCAAGGGGACAGGACAAGGGGTTGGGAATCCCCCTTCTTCCAGCACTTACCTTGCTGCTGATGCCTGGGAGTGTGGACACAGTCCTGAGCTCTGGGCTGTCACCCCCTCCAGGAAGTCCTCCTCACTGACCTCTCATTAACAGAGAGACTTTGCCAGACCCCAAATGGGGCAAGCTTCGGGTAAGGGAGCAGGGAGGACAGCTGCGGTCTCTGGGAGCCTCAGGAGAAGAGAAGGAACTAGGGGGCTGCAGGGGTGAGGAGTGGCCTCAATTCCGAAGCATCCTGCCGGAGGAGCAGGGCTGCCAGGAGGGGCCGCCCTGGGTCTGGCCGTCGGTGTTGCAGGGCACAGGCTGCTGCCCCTCGCCGCTGGTCAGACGGGGCCCTGCTCTCTCCTTGCCGTCCTCCTCTTCTCTGCTTCCAACTTGTTCGCTGAGGGATCCTGCGTCCCAGACGGGATGGGCAGGGACTGCGGGCGCTGGCAGCCCCAGGAGCTCACACCACTGTGGGCTTCCCTGCCCCTCCCCCACTTTGGGGGAAAGGCTGAAGGGCCGCTTCTGATTGGCTCAGCCGGGAGAAGGGGGGCGAGGGGCGGGGGAAGGTGGACGCGTGTGTCTGTTTTCAATTTCAGTTTTTCCCCCCCTCTCTTTCTTTTCCCCCAAGTTTCTTGTTTTTCTTCCTCGTTTCCCTCTGCTTGCTCCCTCCGTCGCCTGCTCTCTCAGGATGTGAGGGGATGTTTAGAAATTCCGCAGCCCACGCCAACCGCTGAGTCACTTTTATTAAAAAGTGGCCTGGTCCCACTTGCCTGATGCCTTGCCACGGTACCTGGGGCAGAGTCCTTTCTCTGTGCCTCAGTTTCCCCGTCTATAAAGGCAACTCTGATAACTTATACGATTGATTCAGTCCACATCCGTCTATTGAAAAAGCATGTTGAGGGGGTAGCTGGGTGGCTCAATGAGTTGAGCATCCCACTTTGACTTCGGTTCAGGTTAAGATCTCCCCGTTGGTGAGTTCGAACCCCATGTCGGGCTCGCTGAGGTCAGCCTGTCAACACACAGAGCACACTTCGGATCCTCTGTCCCCCTCTCTCTGCCCTTCCCCTATTGTGCTCTCCCATAAAGAAAAAAAGAAAAAAAAAAAGCAAATTGAGTACCAACTATATGGGTGTTGGGGATGCAGTAGTGAGTAGGACACAGTCTATGACTTCAGGGTGGCCCAGGCTAGTGGGAGAGACAGGGATGCACAGGAAGGTACTCCAAAAAGGCATTTAGAGGGGCAGATCACTGAGGCTTTTTGATTATCAGCCACTTTTCAGAAGAAGAAACCCAAGGCCCAAGCATGAATTGGTGCAGAGGGAAAGAGACCTGCCCAGTGTCACCCAGTAGAGCTCAGAGTTCCAGATGCGTTCCTGCTCATCATCTCACAGCCTCTGGAGGACCAGGAGAGGACTCTTTCCCCCCTTTATAGACGATGAGATGGAAGCCCAGAGAAGTGAAATGAGCTGACGGAACTCACAGCACAGAGGCAGAACGAAAGTGGAATCAGCCCTCCTGAGTTACAAGATGAAACAGACATGGGTGATCGGACCCCAGTGAAAGACCAACACTGCATGCAGATTGGGCCTCCCATCTGCCTGCTTCCTAGGTTGTCCCTTCCCCTGCCTCTCATTCATTCACTCAACAAATACTTTTGAAAACTTGCTAATGTTCCCTTCCCAGCTTCTTGCCCTCCCTTCCCTACCGGGTTCTCCCAAAGCTCCTCCAAAACTGACTGGAGCTCGGGTTCCCCTCATTTCCTCAGACCACAAGACGTCTCTAGGCTCACTTGCTATCTCTCTCTCTCTCTCTCTCTCTCTCAAAAATAAATAAGTTTTAAAAAATTAAAAAGTTAAAAAATAAAAGAGTCTAGAGAGTTTAGTTAAGTCATCCTCTGCTCCCAACACTGTATACATCAGGGAAACTAAGTCCCAGAAGGGGGAAAGAAAGGTGTCCCAGGTCACACAGGTAAAGCCTGACTCTGCCCAGGGCTCCTTCCTTCCTACCCTCTCCACCTCTGGCTACCCCCTTCTCCTGGGGGCCTCTGTTCATGGGGCAGGGGTGTGTGCCCAAGCTGGGATTTTATGCCAACCACAATAGCATATCTTGAGGTTATTTCTTGGTCTTATCTGAGTGGAGCTTGCCCAACATCTGAGCATCTGGGCTGGGCCACACAGAGGGAGAAGGGTTCTCATATGGGCCCTAAGCCATAGCATGCAAGCTGTGAGAGACTCCAAAGGAAGGGGCCCTCACCCAGCTTGAGAGCAGTGGGGCCATAGGGGATGACAGGGGGACTCCAAAGACCACAGGGCCAGGTCTACACTGGGATTTCTTATGCCCGAAGACTATGGGTCCTTACAACTCCTAGCATTTGACTTGGCCATTCACCTCCAAAGCCTTGCCTTCACTGATGGGACCAGACGCTTCAGGGGCTGGGAGTGGGGCAGGGGGAGCCAGGGAGCAAGGAGGCATTTCAGCCTCTAATCCCTGCCCCCCCTGAAACAAGTCCAGGAATGGGGAGACCCAGCTGTGAACTTGATGTATGGCCTTGGAAAGATACCTTTTCCTCTCTGAGCCTCAGTTTCCCCATTTGTACATAATGGGGTTGAACTCCGTGTGCTGGAAGGCCCTTGGGATGCTCTGTTTACAAGTGTCTTAGATTGGGCTCTGGCTAGGGAGAGGAGGCTGGTGGGCCCCAGGGCAAGGGGACAGCTGGGGGCCAGAGATGCAGCACAGAGGGGAGGGAGAGGCTGGTGGTGGTCCCCTGGGAAGCTGGCGGCGGCCGGTTTCCGGCCAGCCCAGCCGTCCGGCTGGCCCATCTGGAATCACTTAGCCCCTACCACCATTAACCCTTGGCAGGCACCAGGGCTGCAGTGCCTGCTCTCAGCTGAGCAGGGGCTGGGGGGGACGCAGAGCCACATGAAACACCACGGGGCACTCACCAAGGGCTGGACCGTTGAGGCAGAAGAGTGGGGATTGAAGGGCAGATTCTAGAGCCAGAGACAGATCTGGGTTCAAATCCCAGCTTCTCCAATTCCAAGCTGCTCGATCTCAAGCAAGTTGCTTAAACTCCAAACTCCTGAGCCTCAGTTTCTTCCTCTGGCAAATAGAGCTAATTTGAGGAATGATTTGAGAGGCTGTTGCAATGTGTAATGTGCTTAAAGGACTCAGTACAGTGTCTGGAAGTGTGATTGTGGAAATGCTGAGTTTCCCTCATTCCAGCAGCAGCCCATCACTCTGTGCTCCTGAGCCCAGCTGGTTCTTCTCCGGGCCTCAGTTTCTCCTATGTGCTCTGAAGGGGTGGGCAGTGGGCAGTACCCTTTAGTGGTGTAGCACTGTCGAGCTGGGGTAGTCAGCACAGCCCCCAGCCCCACCATGGACAGGACAGGCCATGAATAGTCTTCCAGCTGCCCAGATGCTGGGAGCCAGGTCCAGCCTGGGACAATGCTGATGGGGAAAGGTTAGGCTGACAGTGGGCAGGCAGAGCATGGAGTAAGGGGACTCCTGCCTCAGGTGGAGTGAGCGGGGCACAGAGGGAGAAGAGAGCTCTGGGACTGGGGCTCAGTGCTTCTCCGTCCCACTGCATGGGGTCACACTCAAGGATTAAGAGCCTGAGCTCTGACATTGGAAATTCCAACCCAGCTCTACCACCTCCAAGCCGTGTGACCCTGGACAAATTAAATTACCTGAGCTCTCTGAGCCTCAGTGTTTTTAGCCATAAAATGGGGATACATGTGCCTGCCTCACTGAGTTGTTGAGAGGCCTGCATGAGTGATGCACCAGGTGTTTCATGCAAGGACTAGAACACAGGGAGAAAGCCCCACTAAAGGTAACAATTCTCCAGTGTCTCTTCCAGGAGCTGCAGCCACTGAAGTCCATCCCACAGGAATCCAAATGCTCATTTTACAGCCCAGATGACTGAGGCCAGTGCCTGGAAAGTTGACTGAGCAAGGTTTTGTCATGCATAAGACCAGGACTGGAAGGATGCTTTTGGTCTAGACTCAGGCCTCAGCTCTCCCCTGAAGGAGGGAACCGGGCTGAACTGAACCCCTCCTCCCCAGACCCCCACCCACGCTTGTCAGAGCCCGGAAGCCGCAGCTCTCAGTGGGGCAGGGGGAGGGGGGCCCGGAAAGGGCGCCTGAGTGGGAGAATTCCCAGTAGGCCAGCTCAGCACTCGCTCAGGCAGGCCAGCAGCCACCACATCTGGCTCTCCCACGCTCCCAGTGCCGCCCCCCTCCCAGGCTCCCCAGGCCTCGGGTGAGGAAGGAGCACACATGGCCCAGGCATCAGCACGGTCATCTTGGATGTCAGGGCCTGAAGTGTCCCGAGAGTGTGTCCATAGCACAGGCATGGAAACCGAGGTCCAGAGCGTGGAGAAGATTTGCCTGAGGTTGGCTGAGAGAGAAAGGCCCTGGAATGCAGGACTCCTGACCCCCAGCTCAACGTCCTTCCTCCCTGCTTACACTGAGCAGGTGGATCCTCCTACCTGTAGCTGGGGACCCAGAACAGGGCTACAGTGGGAAACACTTCTTCCCCTCCTGGACACTCACCATGGTGGCTGTCTGGTTCGGCAGAAGAACCAAAGGAGAATTTCGGGCCACATTCCCACCCTAGATTCCTAGGGAATGATTTGAAAGACTGTTGCAATTCGTGATGCACATAAAGGACGTGTGCTGCTCTCACTGGACCAGACTATAGTGACCAAAGCCTGACAGGGTCCCAGGAGATAGGGCTTCAGGACCCTGCCTGCCTTGCTCGGCCTCTCCCAGGCTCCAGATGACCTCAGTCTCAGTGCCCCAGAAATCAAGGGTGTGCCCTGGTATACACAAATGGTTCAAGGATCCTCAGAACAGAAGGGCCCTCAGATGCCACATATGTCCCCCTCTCTGAACACACTGGGTCCCAGAGAAGGCCGGAACCTGCTGGAGGGCACATAGCAAGACTGGAACTGGATAGCATCTGACCCCCAGGCTGTGCTGTCCCTCTTACCATTTAGCCACACAATAGAAATTAATTGAGCACCTACTATAGGCCCTACCCTCCTGGGCTCACAAGCAAACACCAAGGAAACCACAAACCAGTAATATCAAATTGTGATTAGCGTGATGAAAAAGATGAAGAATAACAAAAGGGGCTTTTGTTTAGGTAGATTAAGGCTTCTCTGGGGAAGAAATAGTTCAAACGAAGCCTGAAGTTAAGAGACCACACACAAGAGTGGGAACAGTATTCTAGGCAGAGGGAACAGCATCTGCAAAAAACTTGGAAACCAAAAACAGCTTGGGGTGTTTGACCAGAAAGAAAAGAAAAGAATGAGGCACAAAGAGGGGACATGGTAGGATGGAGGCTGGAGAGGAAGCCGGGGGCCAGACCTTGGGGTCCTGTGGGCCCAAAAGGAGCCTGGTTTGATCTTGAGGGTTAGGAGGGCCAGTGTGCGATTTTAAAACAGTGACTGATAAGAACAGGTCAGTGTGGGGCACTGTGGAGGACGGGCTAACAAAGGCGACAGCAGGGGGCTAGTACGGGAAGCTGTTGTAGACTGCCCTCCCTCCAGCACTAGATCGCTCCTAGAGACTGCGGGAGTGCAACCGCTAGGGAGTTAGGACTTGTGGGCCCCACTCCACCGCTGCTCCTTCGGATGAGGCTATTTTGCCCCTAGGGCTTAGGTTCCAGCATCCCTTCTGCTCTCTAAGTGGCCATGTGCTGGAGGACTGCCTCCCTTCCCCACAGGGGCAGGAGGAGACTCGGTGAGTTCATCAGGGGGGTCCAGTCGGAGACCAGGCAGCCTGCGAGCCTTCCGGTAGTACCCCACAGTGCCAGCAGGTGACGCCCCAGCCTCTGGAGGACGTGAGGAAAGGTGCTGGAAGGGGAAGTGGGGAGAGGGCTGCAGAAGGAAAAGACATGTCACAGGAGCCCGGCATCCACCCGCGAGCCTCACAACTGGCCCCTGGAGGTGGGCAGCGGAGGAATTGCTGTCCCTGCTTTCGCCTCAGAAATAGCTCAGACTGGGTGGCTTTGTTGGTTAAGTGTCAGGTCATGATCTCATGTTCATGAGTTCAAGCCCTGCATCAGGCTCTCTGCTGTTGGCCCAGAACCTGTTTTGTGTTCTCTGTCTCCCTCTCTCTCTCTGCTTTCTCTCTCTCTCACTCTCTCTCTCTCTCTTTCTCTCTCTCAAAAATAAAATAAACATTTAAAAAAAAGAAAAAGAAAGAAACAGCGCCAGACAGGGAGAATTCTTAGCCCAAGGTCACAGAGGGAGTCAAGGCCCTGGGGCTGCAGTCTGGGTAAGCCAAAAGCTAAAAGCTAGCCCAGCTTCTCTTAAGCAATCCACTTCCAACAGAAAGCTCAGCCCAGAATCCTTCCTCTTCCATGGCCATAAACCTGTTTAGAAACCAAGTTATCGCCAAGATCTTTACGAGCCCATGTCTCTGCGCCCCACCCCAGGAGGCTGTGGTCAGGTATGTGACAGTAGCCCAGAGGGAAGAGGGGCTGCCAGGCGAGCTAGAGGCAAGGAGGGGGTCTAATGAACAGTCGCTGCCAGAGATAAGGGGCTGTCAGAGGAAGAGGCCGTGACGCGGTGGACGGGGGCTTCTCCCACACACACAGTCCCTGTACCATGCTGGACCACTGTCTGAGACCACCAAGTCCCCAGTGGGCAGACAGGGACACTGAGGCCCAGGAAGGCAAGAGCTCAAGGTCACATGACGAGTCAGAGGCTAAGATGGGGCGGGACCTGCCATTTCAGATTCCCAGCCTGGGACTTTTGAACAAGGTTACGGTGTCCTCAGGAAGGGGAAGCAGGGTGGCACATCAGGGCTGCCTCGGGTCTCTGGTTGGAGGGGTCCACCTAGACGTGAGGGGGAGGGGAGAGCTGAGGCTTGTTTGCATGGGCCAGAGGAGGAAGAGGAAGCAGATATTTGTATAAGCAAAACTCCGGGTTTAGGAGAGAGACACACACGCAGCGCACGGTCTTCCTACACAGGCTTGGCTGGAGGGGAAAGAAAAACTTCCAGAGAGGCCACCAACCTGCTATGTGGCCTCAAGGGGATGTGACTTCACTTCTCTGAGCTCCTGCTGGTTCGTCTGCAAGGTGGGGGTAACAAGACCCTACCTCACCCTCCCTGAAATAATACCTGCAAATGACTTGGCCGGCTGCCGGGCACTTAGTGAATGCTTACTAAATAGTGGCACTGTTGTCATACTGTCATGGCATTATTGCTCCAGCACCAGGTGAGGGAGGGGCCGAACCCTGCGTTCTCAGAGAGACAGGACGTAAGGACACTGAGCGACAGTCATCAGACCTGTGTCTGTCTCCATCCAGTAGACACTGACCTGCTGTGGTAACTTGGCGAAAATCCCTTCTTTTTCTAAAGGATTCTAGGCCTCAGGTAACCTGTCTGTAAAATGAATAGGTTGACCCTCTGTGGTCGGCATGCAAAGAAATCTGTGTTGTCCCTGCTCTCCTGCTCTAGGTGAGGGGGTCGTGTTTGGAGGCTCAGCAGGGCAGAGCTGAGGACCCCTTGGGCACTCTGGTTGGGCACCAAGAAAAGCCAGTGGGGTCAGGAGACTCGGCTTCTGTGCCCAGCCCTGTGCCTATGTGACCTTGCCCCACTATCTGGACCTCTCTGTGCTCCCTCATCCAGCAAATGGGGCCGGTGGGCTTTGTCCCACTCCCTCCCAACACCCAGGGTTCAGGAAAGAGCAGGCCCAGGGTAAGGTAGAAGTAGAGGTCTGCCCCCCGGAGGTGTCTGTGGAGCAAGAGGCCCGCCCCAGCCTCCACCCTGGGAGGGGACAACACCGAGGGGACCATGAAGCAGTCGGGATGACTCCCCCAGGCCTCAAGGTCCCTGGTCTTGACCAGGGCAGGGAAATAGTCCCCACTCTGCCTGCAAGGCCGTCATCTCTCAGCCACCACCCAAGTCTTCATCATTTCTGGACCCTGCCTGGCTTCCCTGCTGCTCTTCCCAAGATGTAATTTCACCTTTATCAGTGATTATTTAATTCAGACATGCTTCTCCCGAACCCTCTCCCCAGACTGTAAAAACCCCAAGGGCAAAGACTTACTACCATAATACATATTGGTCCAATGAACGCCCACACGAACAAATGAATTCCTACATCCATTCCCGACCTCTGTGCTTTCCATGCAGGTCTGACCCCACATATTGTTGGAATTAGAGGGCACCTAGAAAGTACCAACCTTCCTGCCGCTTAGGATAGGCATGCTTTCTGCGGCACCTGTGACCAGAGACCTCCGGCAGTCACTTGCATACCTCCTGTGATAATGAGCTCACCCTCTATTTGCTGACAACCCATTTCATAATGGATGGCCTTTTAGGGAGCACTCTATTATGGATGCGTTGAAACCTATGACTGTCTATGCCTACAGCTTTCTCTCTCAGGTCCCAGGTCTGCCCTGCACCCCTCCCCAAACTCAAAACCTCAAGTCCCATTCCAGATTTTCTCCTCCTGTCCGAGCAATCCTGGTTTTGTCAACTTAGAGAGGAGAACCCAGCTCTCTTGGGCCTTTTCTCCCCTCTCTGTATACCTGTCAGTTTTTTTTTTTAATGTTTTTTAATTTATTTTTGAGAGACAGAGAGAGGCAGTGCGAGCAGGGGAGGGTCAGAGAGAGAGAGAGACAAAGAATCCGAAGCAGGCTCCAGGCTCTGAGCTAGCTGTCGACACAGAGCCTGACACGGGGCTCAAACCCACAAACTGTGAGATCATGACCTGAGCCGAAGCTGGACGCTCAACCAACTGAGCCACCCAGGTGCCCCTACTTGTCAGTTTTTTACTGACCCCCTGAAAGAGTCAGAATTTCACCAACATTACCCTTCCTGACCTGGGAAAGAGAGCCTTTCCTACAGAGGCGACCATGTGCTTATCCAGGTCAGTGACAGCCCGGGCAGTCCCCTTTACCCCCCAGCCTTCATTTTGTTGCATAACCTTGGGCCTGGCCCCTTTCCTTTCTGGGCCCCACTGCTGCCACCTGCACATTGGAAAGAGTTCCTCTGAGCAGGAAAGGGAGCCCTGTGTTTCCTGTCCCCAATTCTGTTATAGTGCCCAGTGGAACCTTAGATATACAAGATTCTGACCAGCACCAGCTTCATTGGGTGGGTCACCCGTACGGTCACACAGGGTCCAGTGTTTAGAAGGGCTCCGTGTGTGTTTGAATTCTCTCCTGTCTTGAAATTCTTAATAATTTTGAACAAGGGACCTCACATTGTCATTTTGCTCTGGGCAAATAAATTCTATCCAGATCCTGACACATGTGTTGGTCTAGCATTGAAATGATGCTGACCTGCTCTGGCTAACTAATGTGGGGACCCAAGGAAGGGACAGGTGGAACCGATAAGACCCTGATTCTGTCCACCTTTTGGGGGCCACACGTCTCTGCACAGTTAGGGTGTTCCCAGGAAATGGTGGCGGGTCAGACACCATCAGGGGCCTCTGTGCAACTCATTGGCACTGAACCCCATGCCCCGTGGAAAGGCAGCCCATCTCCCCAAGACATCTTGACCCAAGGCCTTGTCCTTCATGAATCCTTCCCCAAATCTCTCGGCCTTGTTACCCATTCCCAGCTCCTCAGCTCTTTTACGCACATCCCCTTGGGTGGCTGTGAAATGTTTACCAATCTTTAATAGGGGAGGGATATGCATGATGCATTTAAAATACCAATGGGCCTCAGCTATAATAAATGAACCAAAGCTTTTTGATCTTGAATCAACTGGAGAATTTCACATACAAACTGAGTGTTAGATAAGACTCAAGAACTCGTGTTAATTTTGTTAGATGCGTTTAAATGGCATATTATGTAAGAAAGTGTCCACGTGTTTGAGAGATGCATGCGGAAGTATGTAGGGGTAAAATGACATGATGTTTGAAATTTGTTTTAAAATACTTTGGCAAAAAGAGGGAAGTTGATGAAATAACTGTGACAAACGCTTGATAATGGTTGAAGCTGAGGGATGGGTATATAGTGGTTCATTACAAATTCCACTTTTGTGTATGTTTGGAACTTCTTATTAAAATGGGGCGGGGGGCGTTTGTTAAGAGAATTGTGAAAAAGTCCCTAGAATGTCATGTTAAAGATGCCTCTCTTTAAGAACTTTCTCTGGAGAGCCAACTCAGGAAAACTCCCCAATTGTATGCAGACTCCTGTATGTGCATATGTGCATTTTCCCAGAAAAACAGCCACAGCTTTCTTCGGAGGCTCAGAGGGGTCGTGACCTCTTCCCCCCCACCCCCCAAGATTAAGTATCCGCTACCTTACAGGGGGAATCGTGTTTGAAGTCCGGTTGCCTCCTCACCTCTAGCTGATCACTGCAGAGCGCGCCACACGCCGGATGTGGCTGTGTGACGCTGGCCTGGCGGGCCCCTCGGATCCCTTTTCTCCACCTGTAAAATGGGGTCACGGGTGGTCCACGCGGCCCAGGGAGGACCGAGTGTCTGGGGCCGCTAGGCCGTCGGCCCCCGCAGGAGACCCACACCTAGCGATGCCTCGACGCTTGCCCAGGACGCGTCCCCCGCGCCCCCACCCCCACCAGGCCCCGGCCCGTCCACCTCCCGCTTGGGGAGGCAATTTGTCTCCTTTTGAACCCCCCGCCCCCGACGGGTTTCCCCCTTTGATTCGCGGCGCGGAGGCTCCCCCCCGCTTTGAAATGCAAACCCGCCCGGGTTGGGGCCGCGGGCGCCCGGGGCTATAAAAGGCCTGGGTGGGGCGGGCGCGGCGGCAGGGCCCGCGAGTTCAGGTGAGCAGTCTGCTCTGCTCGTCGGGGCGGCCGGCAGCGGCGGCTCCAGGGCCCAGCATGCGCGCGGGGCCCCGCGGCCACCATGTACGTGGGCTATGTGCTGGACAAGGATTCTCCGGTCTACCCGGGCCCCGCCAGGCCCGCGAGCCTAGGCCTGGGCCCGCAAGCCTACGGCCCCCCGCCCGCACCCCCTGGGCCCTCGCAGTACCCCGACTTCACCGGCTACTCTCACGTGGAGCCGGCCCCCGCACCCTCTGCGGCCTGGAGCGCGCCCTTCTCTGCGCCCAAGGACGACTGGGCCGCCTATGGCCCCGGCCCTGCGGCCCCCGCCGCCAGCCCAGCCCCGCTGGCATTCGGGCCCCCCCCGGACTTTAGCCCGGTGCCTGCGCCCCCTGGGCCTGGCCCAAGCCTCCTGGCCCAGCCCCTCGGCGGCCCGGGTGCACCGTCCTCACCCGGAGCTCAAAGGCGGACGCCCTACGAGTGGATGCGGCGCAGCGTGGCGGCTGGAGGTGGCGTTGGCAGCGGTAAGGACCCCTCCCTCGCCCTGCGCCTTTGGGACGTCCCCCTGGGCACCGGCAGGTGCCAGGGCGAGGCCCAGTCGCCCCCAGTCTGACCCCTGCCATGGCCCTGCAGCGGGCTCTCCGTTTGGGCCTCCCTGACTTCTCTGGCCTTGGGGTGCTTGTTGTCTCCTCTTCCTCCTTCAGAATCCCAGACTGCCTGAGCCCTGTAAGCACGGCCTGTCCTTCAGTATAGATAGGGAAACTGAGACCCTTGGAAGTGAAGTGACGCACCTTGTGGCTGTCCGGCAAGGCTGGAACTAGAATGCAGGCCCCCAGATTTAAGCCAGGGCTCTTTTAGCAACGCTGGCCCCAGTGGTCCTCCGTTTCCTCCACCCCTACTCCAGCCCCAAGAGGAAGCTGCAAACCATCCCCAGAAGGGGCGATGCGCTGATTGTGTGAACACAGGGGAACCACTTTCCTTTCCAGGTCTCAGTACCCCCATCAGTACAGTGAAGAGATTGGCGGGTCATATCCTTTGGACCGGAAAAGAGCCCTGTTTGGTTAAATCGGGGTGGGGGTCCCTACCTTACCATCCCAGGGCCCTCCCTGAACTCTTGACCCTGGGGGAGGGGAAAGCAGGAGCAGTTGGGAAGGTGGCTACTGTTTGGCTCCTGAGACTGTGAACCTCCCGCCCCCCAGGCAGGCCTCTCTGATCCACCCTCTTCAAAGGCAGCAGAGGGGGCAGGACAAAGGGCTGGCTTTAATGAGGGGCGGCCTGACCTCCTTTATAGGTCCCCCCTTTGTCATGTAACAGGCTGCCCCTTGGCTCAGTAGTGACTCCTGTTGGCCGGAAAGTGAACACGATATCCCATTGTCCCGAGTGTGTCCGGCCTGTCCTGACAAAGGCCACCTGGCCTTAGGGGCGGGAAGTTGGCCTGCCCACCCTTTGATGTTCAGCCCCTCCTCCCTTCCTCCAGCTGGGAGGGAGCCTGGGACTTCCCCCACCTCCTCTCTCTCTTCACCCCCTTGTCCCCTGCACACACTTCACTGGCCGGGGCAGATGTTGGGCAGATCTGGCTATAATTGCAGCACCTTCTTGAGAGGCTCAGGGACACAGAAGCCCCGATCAGCCTCCTATCAGGCTCAGAGGACTGGGGGGTGTACCCCAGCTGGGCGACTCATCTGTGTGACCTTGGCTAAATACTGACAACTAACATTTATGGAACACTTACTAATGGACCAGGCACTGCCCAAGACCTTGCCTGCATGAAGCCACCTAATTCTTACAACACTATTGTACGTACTATTATCATCCCCATTTTTAAGATGAAAAATCAAGGACGCAGAGAGGTTAAGTACTGATGAAAGGCCGTATAACCAGTAAATGGGGGGCTGGGACGCGAAGCCAGACATTGACCACCAGGCCTGTGTTCTAATCCTCTAAACAATAGCCTCCCCTGAATTAGTCATCTTTTCTGGGTCTCAGTTTTACCATCTGTGACCCAATAGAGAAGGGTCTGGTACCTTTGTTTTGGTTTTAAAGGGATCTTTTTAGAAAAGTCTGGTGGAAAATACAAATCTTCTCCCTAGACAAAAAGTGCTGCCTCATTCAGCAGACCATTTGAGGGATTCTAGAAGCTCTGAAAAAGATTTCTCCATTGGCCCTGGTTGAGAACCCCGCATTAGATTAAAGGAGAGGAGGGGTCTGGGGCCACTGACCTCTGGTTTTGTGTCTGTTCCCTGGAGAAAGAAGCCTGCTTTTCCCACTCCTCTGTTCCAGTTGCTGCTTCCTCGTCATCAGGAAACTTTGGAGATGGGTGGTGACGTGGTGGGTGGCAGGGAGGCGGGAAGGGGATAGGGAGCGGTCCGAATGCAGGAGTTTCTCAGGAGCAAGACCCGGAGAGGGTGCACCCGTGGAAGTCAGAGGTCAGGTGCAAGGCCTGGGGCACTTTCAGGCTGTGTGATGTCTGGCAAACCACCTTTCTTCCCTGGCCACAGGATCTGCGTGCGAATCCCGCCCCAGCCTCTGGTCTTAAAAGTCATCTGAAAACTGTTGTCCCCAGGCAGACAGGGGGCCTGGCTGTAAGTCTGCCCAAGGCCAAAAACACCTTTCCTGTTTTCACTCCCAGAAAGTAGGAGGAGAGGGCCAGGGGAGGTTTGCAGGCTCCCAAGGAAAGTGGCAGTCCCAGAAGCCAAGTGAGACTTAACTCTGGTGAGGACACAGCATCATCAGCTTTCCAGAAGCTGAAAGCTGCTGCCTGTCTGCCCAGGGGCACCTGACCCTCCTGAGATGGCAGGGTTGCAATGGGGTTCCAGATCCTCCCTGAGAGAGAGGCCACGCCCTTCCCACCCCCACTGTGGCCTCAGTTTCTCCTTCTGAGCCATGAAGACCCAGGCCTCGGGGGTGCTGTCTGTGTAATGCTGCTGTCTAGGACGGCAAAGGGAAGGTCGGTACCTGCCAGCACCCCATCCCCGTCGCCAACCCCAAACATTGCTCAGTTGGAGACCAGACATACAGTTGGGGAACTGAAGCCCAGGGACTATAAGAAATGTACTCTTTTTGCACAAGTGGAGGCTGAGCTGGGATAGATGTTGATGAGTCTTAAAATTTCTCCAATGGTTTCCCATTGGGAAATCCATACTCCCTGAAGTCTACAAGACTATAGAACATCAGTACCTGGCCCCTACCTGCCTCCCAAACCTCGCCCCAGGCTACTTACTCGAGGCCACCAAGCTCTAGACACCAGCCTTCTTTTAGTTTCTCAGATGTGCCGTGTGCTGCGCCGGTCCTGTGCCTATGTGGCTCCCTCTTCCTGGAGACTCCTTTGCCCTAACTCTTTGCAGGTCCAGCTCCTTCTCACCCTTCAGGTCTTAGCTTAATGGTCATCTCCTCAGAGAGGTCCTTCATGATGTCTCAAGGAAGGTTCCCCTTATACATGCTGATCATCTTCGCCATGTTTCATTCAGAGCGCTAACCTTGATTTCAGTTTACCTGTTTGTGTGTGTGTGTGTGTGTGTGTGTGTGTGTGTGCATGCACGTGCGCGCGTGGTCTGCTTCTTTACCCACCAAAGTAAATGCCCCGTGAGGTCCAGAGCCACATCCATTTGACCCATCCCTATGGTTCCAGATACCATCTCAGTGCATGGCATTCCATAGGGGCTCAATACATTTTGTTGAATGGAATGAACAGGACACGTGTGAGGAACAGTAAGACAGAGGGAAGGGGGAGAGATGAAATCTTGGCATTGACACATTTCTGATGTTCCCAGCCCTGGAGTTGGGACCATGGCTGTTCAGCTGAGCAAGCTCATGGCTGTGATGGAAGCCTGGTTGCTGCCCTCTCCCTCTTGGGATGGCCCTCCAGCCTTAGCCGAGGAGTTGGCTGAGCTGAGGCTGGATGACCACCTCAGCTCTATCCTGAGGAGGGACAATGAGAACTGGAAAGACAAGGGAGAGGCTGTTGGGCTTCATTCCATAATCAAAATGTTAACCCGGAGCAATTGCTGTCACTTGACTGAGGCCAGGACTTCAAGGGGTTCTAGTTTGTGGTCTTCCCCGTTTGCATATATAAATACCAGCTTTGTCATTAGGAGGGTCATACATTGTCCTCTGTCAAAGGCTCAGCATCTATTCCTCATGAATAAACAGTACTTCCCAGGTTGGTGACTTGTGGGGTGGCTGATGTCCTACACAGCCAGGGAGATGCTCAGGGGGACGATGAAGCCATTGTAGCAGGGTTTAGGTCTTGGTCCAGCCCCTTCAGATCTCAGATGGAGAAACGGAGGCCCAAGGAGGAGATGAACCCACCTCTCCTCACCAGATTCCAGACCCTCTCTGTTGGCCCGTTGCCACAGCCACCAGCCTGGCCTCTCACCTTCCGCCTCCCTCTGACACCCCAGCTGTCTTCACAACCATTACCAGTTTACCTTTGCAAGGCACGTCTCCTGATCAAGAGAACTCCATGGCTCCCCACTGCCATTGGACTTGCCATTTCGTAATATGCCATTTCATTGCTTTGGCATTCAGTGCCCTCGTTAAGAGGGCAATTAAAGCCACTCTTGTGCTGGTCTGTCTAGATACAGAGGTGCTTACTGGGGCGGGGGGGTGGCTTACGGCTGAGCTTGGGAGCCTCAAGCCTGGGACTGCATAGCTTCAGGCAAGTAAACTTGGATCATTTCTCTGAACCTCAGTTTCTTCCACTATAACATTAGGATCATAATAGGATTGTACCTTGAAGCAATGGTGCCCATCTAGCCCAGGCCCTGTGCTTGGCACAAAGGAGGTGCTTAGCATATCAGTGCCTATGACCGTCTCTGCCTGTTCTTAGCAGGTGCACGGAAACACACACCTCACACTCCCTGCCTCTGCAGTCTGGCTCCCTCAACCTAAATTACCCACCCTTCCCTCTTACATCTTCATCAGTTCAAACACTGCACCTTCGTTGCCATGGCCACCTCCTCTAGAAAGTCCTCCTTGTTTTCCTCCCCTCCAAGCACTATATCAGGCCCTTGTTTTAACAGCATTTACCACTCTCTTGTTTATCCCTTCCATCTCCCCTGAGGACCAGTCAGAGTCTGCCCTGTCCTTTCACCATGCCTTGCCCATGACGGGAGCTCATGATGAGGCTGATCACTGCGATACTGGTTGAGTCCTTACCGTGTGCCAGGCGGTGAGCCAAGAACGTTTCATGGGTTTTCTCACTTAGGCTTCATAGCAACCCTAAGAGGTGTGAGGATCTATTATTAGCCTCATTTTTACAGATAAAGTTAATGAGGCTCAGAGAGGGTAAGGAACCTGCTCAAGCTTACGTAGCCAGGATGAAGCGGCATGGGGTTCGAACCCAGACTCTACAGCCTAAGGAGCATCTGTCAAATAAGCAACATGCTCAGCAGCCCCAGACCCCTTCCTGAGTGTGTCCCAGCCCAGCTGAGGAAAGGAGGCTGGTCAGGGAGGAGCTGGAAGACGATGATGGGGGAGAGTGGGTACGGCAGGGGCAGGCCGTTTAAAACTGGTTCTCTAGACAGAAGCTGTATTTGACACCTCGTCTCTCAGATGTAGCTGGGAAGGGGAATGACCCAGTTAGAAGGTGGCAGAAGGCTTTTTTTGGTTGGGTGGTTTTTTTTTCCCCCTCACTTTGGCCGATATTGCTGCTGAAAGCTTAGGAAATCATTCTGAAGGTCCAAAACGGCTTTCTTAGCAGTAGGGGCTGGCTTGTCCATAGGAAGTTATCTTTTTTTAAATTTTTAAAAAACGTTTTATTTATTTTTGAGAGAGAGAGACAGCATGAGCAGGGGAGAGTCAGAGAGAGAGGGAGACACAGAATCTGAAGACAGCCTCCAGGCTCTGAGCTGTTAGCACAGAGCCCGACGCGGGGCTCGAACCCATGAACTGTGAGATCATAACCTGAGCCGAAGTCGGACGCTTAACCGACTGAGGTACCCAGGCGCTCCTGTAGGAAGTTATCTTAATGTGCTGGCCCTCCGATCTCTGTTCTGGATTCTGCTCCTGGGATTTGGAAACAACACTTGCCTCTGGAGTCAACAAGGGTTAACATGTTGAACCCTCCCCATGCCACACTGCAGCCCTCTAGCTTGGAGGGGTGCATAAAGAGGGAGTAGACGTTAGTGGAAGCCAAGATTGACCCTTCAAGTTCAACACCTTCCCGGGGTTTCCCATTGCTCTTGAACCCAAATTCAAACCCCTAGCCCCAAGGCTCGAGCTCTGCTGGTCTCTCCAGCCTCACCATGTGCCTCCCTCATTCATTCATTTATTCATTCAGGCAGGCAGACTGGGGACTCTCAGGGAGCTGGCACTGTCTGTCCCTTACTCTGCACTCTCTGCCATTGGGCCTTTGCACATGCTGTTTTCTCTTCCTGGAACATTCCTCTTGTTGTTGATATAGAAGCCTCCTCAACCTTCAGGTCTTGATTTAAACATCACCTCCTCCAGCAGACCTCCCCCTCCTGCAAAATTATTAAAGGAGGTCCCCCCACCCTCCACGCCTGCAACTTAATCTTCCTCTCAGCTCTATGCTTACTTTCCTTCATGCTAATCCCAGTTTGTCATTTTTTTTGTTTGTTTTTAATCTGCCCCCCTCGCATGAAAAAGGGGAAGGAATGATTTAACAAATAAATCCCGAGTGTCTACCATGGTAATAATGACATGAACTAGCACCTACTAAATACTCTGCGTGTGCTTAGCATTTTCTCAAATGTAGGTATTTCTGATCCCAGAATTGCACATTTCTGCATGAGGTTAGTGGCTTTGGTAAGGCTCTGGGAGCAGGGAACAGGACAGAAAGACTGAGGTTGAGCTGACCAGGTGGTGGGTTGGCTGCGGGAGCTTCAAGTGCCTCTTAGGTTTCTGGCCTGAGTATCCAGAGAGTGGCCATTTACTGAGATGAGGAAGACCAAGGAGCAGTGGATTTTAGTTGCATCTTTAACGAAGATTCATCCAGTACTCACTGTGTGCCAGGCACCATTGTAGGGCTGTGTGAGCAAGATAGCATGGTCCCTACCCTCACGGAGCAGACTGGGAGCAAGGCACGGAGGGGAAAGGACTTGCAAAGGTCACCCCGTGAGCTAGGACAGGGCGGGAGCCTAGAGCCCCTCGCTGCATCCCCCCATGCCCCCCCGAATGTGTGACCTCAGGACCCAGGCCTGCAGACCGTTGGGCAGGACCTTGACTTCCAGGGTGACCCAGGGAGGGCAAGGCACTAAGAAACAGCTTGGAGAGTCCTCAAGCTGTTCAGGCCTGGGGAAAGACTCGAAGGGACAGTTTTTGGTTGCTAGTCTTAGAAGGGCTGTTCTGGGTCAAGGGCACGCCTTAATTTTGGGTGCCCCTGTGGAAAAACCTGGGGGAAATACAAGTGGGTAGGCTGCTTTGCAGATTGGACAAGCACAGTCCGCTTAGGATTCGATGCAGCTGTGGGCACCTAGCCTGAGGGAGGGTTTTGGTCTAGGAGGGCTGTCCAGTGGAACTTTCTATGATAATGTAAGTGCCCTCTATCTCTTCTGTCCTGGATGCTAAGTAACCACTAGCTGCATGCGTCTGTCAGGCACTTGAAATGTGGCTCATGTGACTAAAGAGCTTAATTCTTAATTCTATTTAGTTATTTTAAATTTAAGTAGGGGCGCCTGAGGGGCTCAGTCATTGAGCATCTGACTTTGGCTCAGGTCATGATCTCACTGTTCTTGGGTTCCAGCCCTGCGTCGGGCTCTGTGCACACAGCTCAGAGCCTGGATCCTTCTTCAGGTTCTGCGTCTCCCTCTCCTTCTGCCCCTCCCTTGCTCACACTTGTCTATCAAAAATGAATAAGTGTTATAAAAAATTAAAAAATAAATTTAAGTGGCTCCATGTGGCTAGCAGCTGTCATACGGGAAGGCACAAACCGCTCCCAAGAGTTCCTAAGACGGTCATCCATTCCCGACAGACTCCGTATTCTCCACCAGGGAGCCTTTCCCACTTCTGTCTCAGCACTCAGCTTCATCATCCACTAGATTGTATCAATAATTGCCTTGTTCAATAGGTTCTCACCCCTGAGTTCCACAACTACGCTGTATCGAGGAGGAATTCATGGCCTCAGTTTACAGCTATAGGCCTGGAAAGGTTTGGTGCTTTGCCTAGATTCACATTGCCCGCCTGTGGCCAGGCGAGGGTAAAGCAGACAGGTCTACCTGACCTTGAACTTTCTGTCCTCTTCACTGCCTCCCAAGCCAGGCCAGGACGCGTGGCTCCGTGGAGAAGGCAGGGCAGGGGACGATGCCAGGGCGGTCTGGGAGGAGTGGGTGCAGGGCCAGCTTCGTGCTGTGACTGGGAAGGAGGGAGGGGCAGGGAGGAGAAGCTTGCCAAGGCTGCAGGGCCTCCACCCCCATGCCAGACTTACCCCTGCTCCAGTGAGGAACCGTGATGGTGCAGCCTGGGCCACTCAGCCTGAATGAGGACCCAATCAGAGCCCAGTAGATACCCTCAGGACCCGGGGAGGGACATCGTCACTAAAGTGGCCAGGTCTGGGCTACCACAGCGGAGGGCCCACCCCTGCTGGTGGGATGGAGAACCAAGTCCTAACTAAACATCCTCCTCCAGTGGCCGGGCCAGATCTCCTGGCTCCCGGCTCCCCGGCCAATGTGTTCCTTGCCCTGCTGCTCCATCAGGCCGCATTCCTCCCTCTCCCTAGGGGCCCTTCGGACATCCGCTTCTGCAAATAGCCGGCTCTCCTTGACATCCCCTCCGCTCTTTGCCCTTTACAAACTACTTTCCCATCCAAAGCCCGAAGTTCAGTTGCTTGTCGAGTCCTCTGGCTACAGCTGGTCAGACCTGGGCCAACCCCTTAGAGGAGGGCTCAGAGCTGCACAGAACATCAGACTCTCCAGGCCCTCAGAGCTCACCCTCTTCTGATGCACAGGAGAAACTGAGGCCCGGAGAGGAGAAGGGACTTCTTCCAGACTGCACCGATGGCACAAAACTGGGCCCGGGACAGATTGACTTTAGCTAGTGATTCAGAATAGCATCCATGGGCTGTTAGAATGGCTGGGAGAGCAGGATGCTGTGGATCTGGGCTGGAGTATTTTTAACAAGCTTACCTGCATGCATGTGTGTGCACACACATATGCGTGTGTGTTTGTGTGTTGTAGGGGGGATTGCGATGCACAGTCAGGGTGGGGCCAGACCACACAGGGACGGGGCATGGAGGTTTGAGGCTGGATTGGTGTTCCAGGCCCCGAGGGCCAGAACCAGCAGTGCCACCCCTAGGGCCACAAACCTAGCAGGAAGAGGGCCCAGGAAGTGCTGACCCAGAGGCCCTTGGATTTTCCCGGAGCCACCCGCCCTGCCCTGGGGGCAGACGCTAAACTCTGTCCTTGCCTGACCCAGTCTGGGTGGCCACAGGCTGCTGTGGCTCCTGCCCCCTTCCCTCCAGCTGGGCAGGCCCGGTATCTAGGCTCTCAGACAGGGAAATCAGCCTTAGAATTCTTTCGGCAAAAATAACAAACACAACCAGAGAATCAACAAACATTGGGAGCCTGGGGTTTCCAAGTTGGAAAGGACCTCCTAAATAAACAGTCTCGTCCAACACATCCACATTTCCCCAGACCCACTCTCCAGCCCTTCTGCCACACGGCTTGTCATGCCACTGTTGACAATGAGAAAGATCTACACATCCTTGCGTACCTACTAAGCACCAGGTGCTGTGCTAGGTGTCCTTTCTTTGTCTCGAGTGATCTGCTGGGCCCCAGGGGTGGGAGATAATTATGGGAGACCCCACCCTGCATGAGAGGTTCCAGTGCTCTTCCTGAGGCTTCACAGACTTGGTTTAAATTCCACCTGCCAGATGCGTGGACCTCTCTGAGCCTCAGCTTGCGTACCTGTAAGTAGGGATAACAGTCGCACAGCATAGATTATTGAGAGATGTATTGAGCACGTCACCCGTGACTTGTTGGCCATTATTATCCGCATTTTATGGATACAGAGCATGAAGCTCGGAAAGCTGAGGTCCCTGGTCCGTGATCACCCAGTCAGTGGCCTCCCAGCTGTGAGAAGCTGTGCCATGCAACCCCAGCGGTCTGTTTGCCCAGACCACCTCATGCCAGGGTCACCTGACAGCTAGTCACGCATCAAATCCCCGAGTCTCGTTTTAGCCCCACTGAATATGAATTTCCGGTCTAGACTCTGTGCTTTTAAAAAGCTCCCTAGTACCTCCCAGGAGCCTGCTCTTGGAGATGGGGAGTCTGCTGCCTCCACAGCAGCCCAGCACACACGGATGGGCCGCTCCTCAGGTCCCAAAGCCAGAGCAAAGAGAAGGCCTCTCATTTGGGTGAGTTATCCAAGGGCCTCCCCTGGTGTGCTCACCCCTGAAGATCTGCACTGCACTGGCGTCTGGCCTGGAGGGTTATTCATTAGGGGGCTGGGAGCGGCTGGCCTCCATCAGACACCTGCTGCAGGAGCCCGGACTTCCCTCTCAGCCCCAGCATCCCAGGAGCCTGTAAATCATTCATCCCAGGCCCTCTCCCTGCCTGCTGCTCTCACACACCTCCCTGCCCCCTCCCTCCAAGGCTCCTGGGGTGGCACGGTGCCACAGGTGCTCACAGGACCGGGAAGGGAGGGTAGCTTGAGGCAGTCAAGAGTTCTGGCCCAGCGCTGAGACTGGAGCCCAGGGCTTCTGACTGTCATTAAAATACAAATTCCTATCACACATGGTAAAAAAAAAAAAAAAAAAAAAAAAAAAAAGATAGAAAGGAAGGAAGGGGAGAGGGAGGGAGGAGGGTGGGAGGGAGGAAGAAAGGAAGGAAGGAAGGAGGGAAGAAAGAGAACAAACAAAGGGTGCGTGTGTGGCTCAGTTGGTTAAGCGTCCAACTTTGGCTCATGTCATGATCTTGAGGTTTATAGGTTCGAGCCCTGCATCGGGCTCTGTGCTGACGGCTCAGAGCCTGGAGCCTGCTTTGGATTCTGTGTTTCCCTCTCTCTCTGCACCTCCTCCACTCATTCTCTCTCTCTCTCTCAAAAACAAACATGAGAGAGAGAGAGAGAGAGAGAGAGAGAGAGAGAGAAAGGAAGGAAGGAAGGAAGGGAAGAAAGAAAAAGAAAGAAAGAAAGAATCATTCCAGAATCATTCCAAAGACTCTTGCCTGTCACCTTCCTGAGGCCCCACAGCTTCTAGCTTGCTCCCCAGAGGCAGCCCCTGTTATTGGCTTGTATATTCTTTTAGAAAGAATTCTATGGGTACAACATATGTGTTAGTGTGTGTGTATGTGTGTGTGTCCCTCAACTTTTGTACAAAAAAACAGTAACATACCATTCACAGTATTTTATGTCTTTTTTTTCTCAATATATCTTAGAAATTGCTCAATATTGGTATGTAGGGAGCTTTATAAATTTATTTAATGTTTTATTTATTTTTGAGAGACAGAGAGAGACAGCATAAGCTGGGCATGGGCAGAGAGAGGGAGACACAGAATCCAAAGCAGGCTCCAGGCTCTGAGCTGTCAGCACAGAGCCCATCTCAGGGCTCGAACCCACTAACCGCGAGATCATGACCTGAGCTGAAGTTGGATGCTTAACTGACTAAGCTACCCAGGCGCCCCAATATAACATTCCTCTTCATGGATGTACTGTCTCTTATTTAGCAAGTCCTCCACATGTGGACATTGTTTTTAGTCTTGTGCCTTTCAGAACAGCCAGAGCCTTGGGCACAGTTTCTGTGAGGTGAGCTCCTGGACTTGGGATCAATGGGTTGAAGGGTGCGTGCATGTTAATTGAGGCTAGGTGTTACCAAGCTGGGCTCCAAGGAAGGTGGTCCAGTTCTTACTCCCTGGACAGCATATGGGACTTGTTGGTTCCTGGACCGCAGTGTGATCCCAGAGGTTTTGTTTTGGACAGAGCCATCTTCTTGCTTCCAGAGCTCCACCAGACAGAAGTTGGCCAGTGATTCCCGAGCCCACCAGCCCATCTCCTGGGTCCACGGAGGAGGTGACAGGGCCTGGGGACTGGGTCTGCCCTGACAGCTTCCCCAGAAAGAAGGAAATATGCAGCTCAGCGCTATCTCCTATCTAGTACCCTCCCCCTGCTCAAATATGAGATGAGTCAAGCTACCGTGTTGGTGGCCTGAGCCCAGGGTTTATCCCGCGACCAGGCAGGATGGCCCTCGGCAAAGATGCCCCCTTTCTGAGCCTCAGTTTCCCCCCATCTACAAAGTCAGATGTGATGGATCCCCACTTGCTCATCAGAAAAAATGGGAGTGAGCGCTGGGTGCCTGAGGAAAAGGCTGCCTTCGGAAGCGCTGCTTGAAACCTCAGGCTGTTTGGGTGGGAAGGGAGCCTTCCGGCCCCACTTCGGACTGTGAGTATCCGGGCATTTTCAAGGGCCCACCCAGCCTGTGGATTGTCCAGCCCCAGCCCAGGACTCTCAGCGGCCAGCCCTCACCATGGTCTGGCTCCTCCCCTCCCAGAAGTACAAGTATATTATAGTCTGCTGTTTGAGCGCCTGTTGCCAAGGTTTAGGGGACCTCTTGGGGGCTCTGTGGACCCTAAGCCTGATGGGGTGAGGAGTCGGGCCAGCAGCAGGGAGTGGGACTCATGACCAGGTGACACGGCCTTGGGCAGGTCCACGCTTGCAGGGGGTGGAGGTGGGGGCTTCAGTGCCCCTGACTGTACAGGGGAGTTGAACTAGAAGGATTCACAAGGCCAGTATAACCTGCTGGAACGCTCAGTCTCTTCATCTGTAAAATGGGAGGAGACAAAACTGAGCCCTTCTGGCTTTAGCCCAGTGAAGATTCAGTGCTCTGCTGGGCTCTGGGGGTGGTGGCATTGGGCAGAACTGTTTTCGAGTTGGCGTTGAATTTCCTAGGCTAAGGCAGGGCCCGTCTGGAGCCAAGTCCTCAGCATCCACTCCCTTGTCCCTTTCCTGGGCCTGGCCTGGCGGAGGGCCGAAGTGGTCCCGTGCTGCGTCAGGTGGTGGGCTGCGGTCAGCGGGTGTGGAAGCATCCAAGTGGGGTTATGCTGCCCTGGCAGCAAACCCGAGGAGAAGAGCCCAGAAACATCTGTCGTCTCCCTTTCTCCACAAAACCATTTGGCTCCTGGGGACCCCGGTAGCTGTTTTGCCAAGCTGCGTGGGCTTAGTAGTGAGGCGGGAGCTGGAGGAGGGGTGGGTGGTTAGCGCGGGGGTGCTGAGGGACAGGCAAAGCGAGGGCTGCGACCTCAGGACGTAAAGGCCAGGCTGTGTGGGGGTAACTGGGTGACATGGAGCAGGGTCGATGGCCATTGCAAGACCCGCTGTACCCTGGTGGGACACACGTGTGAGTCTGAAAGTGCTTGCATGTGCCTCCTATTTATAGCCAAGTGCTGAGCTTCTTACGAAGGAAACTGGTGTTGAGGCAGGCCCCCCGCAGCAGCCCAGGCCAAGAATGACTCTTAATATTCTCTCCAGACAGGCCTCTGATCCCAGCCCCAAAGGCAGCACTGACATTAACCCCATTCGGTCCTCAAATCCAGCTCCTGGCCCCAGGCTGAGCTCTGTCGAGAAGCCAAGCCACAGCCTCCTCTCTGCTGGGTTACTTCGGGCCTATCTGTGCTTCCCCTTCCTCTTGCCAGTCTGTCCTCTATGCAGCAGCCAGAGTCATATTAAAACCTACGTCAGACTTCCTGTCTCCTGGGCTCAGGACCTGCAATGGCTCCCATCCCAGACTGAGTAACACCCAGAGTCTTTCTCATGGCCTGTAAGGCCATGGACAGCCTGCCCCTCTGTCCTTGCTCACAGCACTCTGGCTATGCCGGTCAGATGTCAGCTATGCTCCCACCACAGGGCCTTTGCACTTGCTATTCCCTGTAGCTGGAACCCTCTTCCCCAGTTACCTGCATGTCTCTTTCCCTCACCTCCTTCAAATCTTGCTTAAATTCCCCTTCTCAGTAAGACTACTCCATTTAAAAATCACATACTCTCTCCTCCCCGAATTCCCAGTTTTCTTTTCCTGCCTATCTTCTCTCTGGAATACTTATCCATTAACATATCAAATACTTAATATCAAATATCAAATTATTTTGGTCTAGCTCCCTCCACTAGAACCTAATTTCACTGAGAGTAGGGATTTTTTTTAGTTTTGCTCACTGGGATACCCCAGTGGTTGGCCCACAACAGGAGCTCAGTAAATGTTTGTAGCCTGAGCCTGAGTCCCTGCTCTGTGCCAGCAGAAGAAGCAGCAGTGTGGATGGCTTTGGGCAGACCAACCCCAGCTTGGGGCTCGGTGTCTAGGGCCAGGGCCCTTGGAGGTATGTGACAGTCGTCAGGGTCGCCAGGTGTTTCAGTGCTTTCTGTTTGGTTTTGGGGCCAGCAGCAGCCACTGTCACTTGACTGGAATTGAGTGCACTCCCCCTCCCCCTCCCCCAGGACCCTGGGGCAAGCTTCTGCCTCTACCTGTGGTCGCCCTTCCCCACTTTCTTCTCATGCGCTGGAGAGAAGGTCATTAGTCTCCATCTGGCCTGGCCTGCCAGGTGTCCCTCCATGTCACTGGTGTTAGACCCTGTGGCCTTGGGATCCTGAATTGGAACCACCTTGGGGAGTTTGTTAGAATGCAGGCCCTGCCCCCAGGCTTTCCAGGTCCAGGATGGCCAGGGTTTTTCACAAGCTCCCCAAGGGTCCTTGTCTGGAAACAGCTGAGTTAAAGCCGAAGGAGTTGGCCATCAGCTCCACCAGCAGCCTGCTGTGTAACTCTGAGCAAGTAGCTTCTCTTCGCTGAGCCTCAGTGCCTCCCCAAATGGGCATGAGAGCAGTGCTCGCCTCTCGGGTGGGGGTTCTCCAAGCCTGACCTAGGGGGAATGATTGTTACCCTGGCCTCTGTGTGCCTCAGGGTTCTCCCTTGGGGGCCTGGATTTCTTCCTCCCTGGAGCCCCGCCCACCCACTCCCCTCCTCTCCTGGCCCCTCCACCTCTCAGGTAAGACCCGGACCAAGGACAAGTACCGTGTGGTCTACACCGACCACCAGCGTCTGGAGCTGGAAAAGGAGTTCCACTACAGCCGTTACATCACCATCCGGCGGAAGTCTGAGCTGGCTGCCAATCTGGGGCTCACCGAACGGCAGGTGTGTGTGGGTACCTCCACCTTAACCACGGGAGCAGGACCCAGAGTCTGACCTCCAGGCTGTCAGGCAGATTATGGACTCAGTCAAGGGAGGAGAACAGAGAGGTTGAGTCTCTGGCCATAGTCACACAGCATAGCAGAAACTGAGCTGCTGCCAAATGCTCACCACTTGCAACAAAACCCACTGTCCTTGACCCCCAATGCGGGGGGGGAGGGGCTAGGGGATCTGACTAGCTATAGGCTACGGCAAGGTATGATGAGTCCTGTTTAAGTCCAAAGGACGGAGCAGTCCCAGGGAGCACAGGGAAGCCTTCCTGGAGGAGGGGTGTTAGAGCATGGCCGTGGAAAATGGGGACAGAGGAGGATACAGAGAAAGTTGTTTTTAGGGCTGAGGAGCAGGTTCTAGAGGGGAGGGTGTATTCAGAGTCCCTGAACAGTGTGCGTTGCGGTGCAGGAGGGAGGCCACAGACCCCAAATGGAAATGTAAGAGCCCAGCTATCCTCCCTCTTTCTCCTGCTCTGCCTTTTGGTCTCCTCCCCCCTACCTCGCCCATCTCTCCTCTCCGATACCACAGGTGAAGATCTGGTTCCAAAACCGGCGGGCAAAGGAGCGCAAAGTGAACAAGAAGAAGCAGCAGCAGCCCCCAGCGCCCCCACCGCCAGCCCACGAAGCCACCCCCAGGGCAGCAGGGCCGCCCCTGGGGGGCCTGGGCCCCAGCTCTGCCAGCCTCCTGGCCGCCTCCTCCCCAGTGCCTGTTAAGGAGGAGTATCTGCCTTAGCCCTCTGCCCCGCCTTGGAGACTGGGGGCCTGGGGACTCAGGTGCTGGGCACATGGCTCCCGTTAAGGCCTGAGAGGCTTGGTCTGAATCCCAGCCCTGCCACTGACCTTCTCGGTAACCTTGGATGAGTTGCCCACCCAGCCCTTGCATCCCCTTGGCCCATCTGTGCAGTGAGCCTGTGGAAGAAGGATCTTTCCAGCTCTTGTGTTCTAGGGCTCAGTGGGGTAAGGGAGCCCAGGGTGGGAGGTCTCCATCCCCAGAGGGCCAAGCAAGTGGCCTTGATAAGTCCCTAGGTCCCACCTCCCCCTCCAGAGGTTCAAGGGTGGGAGGCCCTGGGGGGAGTGCATGGACTCTGGAGAAAGGGGGCAGGGCTGAGTGAAGATAGAAAGCTAAACCTTAACCAAGGGAGAGGGATGTGGTCAGCTCACACCTGCGTCTTCTTGGGGCTCCCCTCCTGCTGCCCCCCACCACAAATCCCCTGACCCCTGTCCAGGCTGGATGCAAAGCACAAAGCCCACAAGAGCAAGAGGCTCTGGTGACCGACCCCTCTGGACTGCAGAGCCATATCCCCCCACTCGCACTCTCAGTGGGGCCTCCAGATGGGGGGCACAGGGAGCCCGGGGTGGGTAGCATCCACCTGCTTAGTTTCTACCACCCCACTAGGCTCTCCCTTGGAGCCCAGGCCCCAGGGAGTCCCCGGGGGACTTCCACCGGACCAAGCAGAGCTCACAGCTGGGCAAGTGATGTACATAGAGTGGAATCTCTTGGATGCAGCTTCAAGAATAAATTTTTTTTCTCTTTCAAAAAGAGTATAAAAATCATTATACCTAGCATTAGCAGAAGATGCTGACGTAGCATAGTAAACCACCCTCCCCCTCCCTCACCACTGCACAACCCCACCCCCCCATCTCTGGAGCCCTGTAACAAGGTCACCTTTAAAATGTGTTTGAAAGATCAAAATAGGACGTTGTTAGAGTAAGTCTACGAGTCGATGTAAAGTGTTAAGTCCATTTTATATGCAGAATCATCAGACCCAAAACATCAGTTGTTTTTTTTAATTACTCAAGTACTCTCAGCTCACATTTTTCTTTCAATGGATGATACTCATTGGGCACCCCCATGTGCCAGGCATGGCTGAGCCCAGGGAATGCACAGCCCTTGCCCCACAAAAGTTCCCAGTCGGAGCTATGCTCTGGGCCTCAAAGGAACAAAGTATCCGGGGAGCCCAGAGTGGGCTTCCAGCTTATGCCAGAAGGTCTGGGAGGCTTCCTGGAAGAGGTGATGTTTGGATTGAGGCCTAAGGGTCTAGTAAGTGCTGTCAGACCAACAAAGGACCAACATGCTCTTAAAAAAGAATACTACCAATATGAACTTGAAATATAATTTTTTTTTAAATTCCGGAGACAAGCTGCAATTCTCAACTTCCAGGGGCAGGCAGAAGTCTGGGGCCTTCACTCCTGAGAAAGCTCTGGTGCCAGCTGCCTGCCCCTCTGTTTACTGTTCTGGGATGTGGCCCAGCCATAAAAAATGCACATAGCCTGCCTGCACTTTGCTCCTGGGGCACATGACAGCCATGTACAAGTGGAGCCAGTCCCCAAATAAGCCCCTCGGAGGAGCAGGCACGTCTCTCTCCTGCTCGTGGCCTGGCAGACATCATGGCTTCCCGAAGATGCTGCGCCTCTAAGGCCTGGGAACAGGGCGGTACCAGGGAAAGGACAACGCTTCCACGAGCAGAGGAAGAGGGCTGGTGGGAGGTGTGGCTGGCAGCGAGGTGGATAATTTTCTGATCTTCAGAAATAGTTGCTGTGTGACCCTGGGGTAACTACGTCTCCTCTCTGGGCCTCATTTCCCATCTGTAAAACCGAGGCATTTGTTTACCAAAAAGTGGCTCAGGTCAAGTCAGTTTGGCCAAGCCCTGCAGACTCATCCCTTCTGAGAGCAGCACAGGGGTACATTAACACATCAAAGGCTCTGACAAGTGGAGCAGCAAAGAAACCCCTTGAATTTTCTTTAGTCCAGCATTCTCCACACTTTGCTACCCAGGAGCCCCCTACTAGCACCTACTAGCACCCCAGCTAGCACCATACACTCTAGCGTGGGGATGCGGTGGGCTGGAGGGCCACGCTTTGGCTGTGACTCTGGTCACCATTTTGTCAGATGGCCTGGCTTCCAGCGTGACTACCTCCAAGCTCTGAGACTTCAGACAACTTGCTTAGCTCCTCTGAGCCTCGGCCTCCTCATTTGCCAAATGTAAATAAAATACTTTAACCTAATCAGAATGTAGCACAGAGTAGGTGCTGTCTTTTCACCACCTGCTGAGGGGGCTGTTATGTCCTAATTCGAGATGCTGGCAGGCCTGCCCCACCCCCGAAGCTGAGGACAGATGGTGGCTTGGAAGATCTGCGGCAGGGCAAGCCTGTCCCCAGCCACAGGAACACCTCTGTCTGGCTGTCAGGCTGGGTGAGCTGCAGGCCAGGCCCAGGTGGAAGGTGAGGAGGCTAAGGGGGGGCCCACAAAGTGGGGCTGATCACCTGTCCATTGGTGTTTGAGCTCCAGGAAAAAGGAAACTCTATCTAAAACGACTTCTAAGCAGTGTGATGGGCTGCCTTGTGAGGTAGTGAGTTCCCTGTCCCTCAGAGGGTTCCACCAGAGACAGGGGCATAGTGACTCAAGAAAGGGACCCCCTCCTGTCCTGTCAGACCCTGCAGCCAGCCCAGCACTGAGAGGGATTCTAGCTTTCCTATCATGAGGAGCTGCTGCTGGTTCTTTTTAGCCCATAGCAATTTTATGCTCCCATGCCCGGTGAGGGGGCAGGC
This sequence comes from Suricata suricatta, assembly GCF_006229205.1. NCBI lineage: Eukaryota > Metazoa > Chordata > Mammalia > Carnivora > Herpestidae > Suricata > Suricata suricatta. The sequence goes on along the minus strand of NC_043705.1, from coordinate 107,207,200 downwards.
CCCGGTGGCTGGAAACTGGGCGTCCAGACAAATGTCAGATATGGCCCTGGTCATGGCCTGGTCATGGCCTCTAGCAAACCAGAAGCATGCACATGAGTGCTATGTTTGGTGTGCAGGACACCCCTGATGCTGCGCTGGGAACCCCAGTCTGGGGAGCATTCCCATTGATTGCCAAGAGACGGGCATGGGCAGAGCAGAGAGGGTCACAGCTCCATGCTAGGGGAGGACTCAGCCCTGCTCTAGGAATAGAAGGGGTCTCCTGCCTCCCAGGGTATGTGTGTGCGCACGCAGGTGTAATGGGCCGTGACGGGGGTCTGTCCGAGGAAACCAGCCTGGCTCCCAGAAGATGAGGTGCCCGGCCAATGGGATACGGAAACTTGGGAGCTCAGCAGGCCTAAGAGAGGGCGGCTTTGGAGGGCAATCCTGTCCTGCACGCGCCACCCCAGAGCCACTTTTCTCTGAATCATACCAGATGGACCAGCAGTCTGATTCCTCATTTTTCACAGTCGCCACTAGCTGGTGTAACAAAACACATGCTCTCCAGCGATAGTCTGAACGTTTTAGCAAATTAAAAATGTTTATTTATATGCATTTAAAAATATCTCCGCATATAATAAAAGGAAGCACATTTTCATCTCACGATTTCCTTAAATCAACACACATCTCCATTTGACTTCTGGTTTGATGTGAGACCAGGAGAAATGAGACGGAGAGAGAGAGAGAGAGAGAGAGAGAGAGAGAGAGGTGGGAAGAGGGGAAGGGAGAAGATTATTTACTGGTTGGGATTCCTAAGTGCTGTCTTTCTGCCAAGGAGTAACCAAACTCCTTCTGAGAGAGGGGATGGGTGATGGCAGTTGCAGTAAACATCAAACACGCTTGGTAGCTAAACTCACGGCCAGTTGATCACAAGATCACAAGACTGAGGTTTCAGTGAACAGACTGACTTATGTGGACAGTGTCTTCTAGAAGATGTTGGAATTTTGTTCATTTGTTTGATGAAGACCAGACTTTTCCAACAAGGGCTGTGGTGATGGGGCAGAGGGTAGCAGAAAGCTGTGATCTGGATGGCAGAGCCTGTGTGGGGTCAGACTGCTAGATGCCAGGACCAACCCTGCCTCTACTTCACGCAGCGATTATGTAAGTCCTGCCTTTTCTGGGCCTCGGTTTCCCCATATGAAAAGTGGGAGCCTGGATCCATTTGCACTCACAGCCTCAGTGGCTGCCACCAATGTGTAGGGGTCACCCCATGATGTGTTTGCTTATGGAAGGGTAAAGATCCAGTTCTGTTCTTTCCCACCACCCCAAGAGCGGCTCCCCCCAGGACTGGGGGGACCAGGTGCACCTGGCAGGGGCTCATAAAGAGACCGGTCTTCCAGGGCTCTTGATCCGATGCCTTTCTATTCTTTCTTCCCATGGCTCTCTGGACCTTCCATCTTCCATGAAATTCATGTACCAATGGGAGGGGTTGTTCAGTAAAGCTGCAGCATGTCTAAAAAGAAGGTGACAGCCTCTAAGGGTGGTGATGGTGGGGGGGTTCTTGCCTGGGCCTTCCTGGATTCAGGAGCTGCTGGCTTTTGCCCTCTTGGCTTCTCTCCAAAGCCCAGAGATTCCGTGCTCTGTGTGATCTTGGGTACATAACTTTACTCCTCTGAGACAGGTTCCTCGGGTATAACATTGGGATGCACAAGCCTGCCTTCCCAAGCTGTTGGAAAGAAGTACAAATTAGATAGTAGATAGAAGCCTTCATCAAGGACCAGAGTAGGGTTTCATGAATGTTGCTTCCCTTCACATTCAGGGGCTGAGGGCTCCTTCCTTTTGCATCAGGAGAGCCCCCAGCCTGCCCTTGAGGCCAGACCTAAAGAAAGGAGCAGCTGGGTCTTGCTTCCTTCTAGGCTCCAGGGCTGTGAAAGGCAGTAGACCCTTATCCTCACTCTCCCCAAAGGCCTCTCCATGTTGACTGATGATGGGGACACTTTGAGTGAAAGGGGCCTGATTGGAAATGCATATTCTGGATCCACTAGCTTATACCAGATCAGTGCCGGAGAGCAATGAGCATGAATGCTCTAGTAATACTTTCCCATCCTGGTCACAGGCTCACACGGACCCTCGAGCTGCTCTGGGAGGTCGGTCAGGCACTGGGTGGCTGATGGCTCAGCTCAGAGATATGAAATCATAACAGTCCTGAGGTCCTACTTAGCTGGTGGGAGGAACCCAGGTGCTCAAGGTCTAAGTCACAAGCCATCACAATACAGTGACACTTGCCCTGTCTCTTCTTGACCCAACCTCCCTGTCTCTTTTCATTCCAGGCAAAGGAGAAAGTTTCAAGACCTCCACTAGCCCAGAAGTCCGTGAGGTCTGACACGGTGGCTGTGCCACTCAGTAGCTCTGTGACCTTGACTCAACCTCTCTGCCTCAGTTTCCTCATCTGTAAACTAGGGATGGCACCATCTGTCTCTCGGGGTCACTGTGTTGAGACAATAGCACCTAGCCCAGGATCGGGCACAGTAAATACAGGTAGAGTGGGTGATTGTAAAACATCTGATTATGGCCGCTATTCTTTTTGTTGGCAGACGCCGGAAACCTATAGTCAGTCACTACAGTCAGCTGAGCCCCTACTATGTGTCAGGCATGTTGTCTAAGCACAGTCTCCCTGGATTCCTCGCATCACTGTAAGGGAGGGAAGATTCTTAACCCCATTCTCCGGATGAAGAGGCAGCACAGCAAACTTAAGTAATGTGGGCAAGGTCACACAGCAAAGAGGAGGCACTGGGTCCGCTGGAACCTAAAACCCGGCTGTTGGTGTCCATGCACGTGGCCTGCCTCTCGCTGCCCAACTGGGGAAAGGAAGGCCCAGAGAGGGTAGGTTACTTGCCCAAGGTCACGCAGGAGACGGTGGCCGGGGCCTCCAGCCCTCCGAGGGTTTCCGTCGCAGACCCCCCCCTCCTCCTGCGCTCGGGCCCCTCCAATCCGCAGCTCTGCGTGCGGGGGCGCGCGCATACCCGGCTGTCCGTCCGTCAGCCAGCCGTCTGTCTGGGCGTATACGCGGGCGCAGCCGAGCTCCCCTCCCCAGCCTTGGGCGCTGCGCAGGGAGAGACAGGGCGTCCGTGGCGCCCGGCCCGCGCCCCACGCCCCACGCCCGCAGCCGACAGACGGCAGCGCCTGCGCC
>NC_043705.1:107101190-107203934 GCF_006229205.1 Suricata suricatta | reverse complement strand
GCGGGGGGGGGGCGCACACGGGGGCGGGGGCACACCTGAGGGAGGCGTGCGGAGGTCCGCCCCCATCCAGGCCCCGGGAGGGTCGGGGAGGGCGCCGGGACCAGTTCGGGGCACTGGGGGAGTCCGGGCTGAGCTAGATTGCGAGGAGGGGCGGGGCACGGTCTGCTGGGGCCGGGGGTGAGGTTGGGGGGAGGGTTGTCGACAGGGTCTTCCCAATCTGGGGGTCGGGATGTCGTGTGAAGGGGCTGAGGTTTATTGGGCCAGGTCCTTCGAACAGGTGTCTGCAACCCCAGGAGGCATGGGGTGAGGCGGCTGGGGCCAGGAGCCCTCCCCTACCCAGTCCCCCACCAATTTCCTCCAGGGGCTGATTAGGGCTGGGGGTGTAAGAACAGCGGAGGGCCAGCCTTGAGCTGCACTGATTTCAGGGGTGGGGGGCGGGGAGCCGCCCTGGTCCTCATACGTGCGCTCCACACTGAAGCAGCGGCTGAGAGCCAGCAGGGGGACGCTCTCTTCCCAGCCGGTGCTTCTGCCCTGCGGGGGCTCACCACCTGCTTCCTCTCCACCAGCTTTAGTTAGCTTCCCTGCTAAGACCCCAGGCTGCCCCACGGCAAAGGCAAGGTGGGAGGAGATGGGAGAGCCAAAGGATATGGGGGTGGGGTGGAAGCTGGCCCCACAGAGGTGGGCAAGTCTGTGTTCCTGGAGCCCTGGGCGGAGACCTCAGCCCCTCCCCACCCTCTCCTGTGGGGTTGGACCTCCCAGCCAAGTAGCCTGTGTTGGGTCAAGTTTTCTCACCTTGGGCTTTAAAGAATCAGTCCTAAGCCAAGGAGTCAGAACTCCTGGGCACTATTTCTGCAGATGCCACTTACCCTATGACTTTGGGCAAGCCTGTTGTCTAACCTGGACTGTCATTTGCTGATCCAGCTCCATTGTTAAGGGACCAGAGCAGGTCCCACTGTCCCTGAGTGGGGGTTGGGGGGTGTGGTGACCCCACAGGGGCCGGTAGGTGTAGATGTGAGAGAGAACTCTCAGGGGCTGGTGTTATTGACCACGGCACCCCACCACCCCCAATTCACGCTCTGCGCCCCTGCAGCTGGCTGGGGAACCGCTGTGGTAAGTGGGGCTTTGCTATTCGCTGACATGAGTGACTTCTTGGGGCCATCGATGGTCTCTTGGGTCTTCTTGGGCCCTGCCCTCTATTCTTTTCCATCCTCCTACTCTCTCCCCTTTCCTTTCCTCCCCTCTCCACTGCCATCAGACCACACAGTATGTAAATAGCCATATTCTGGAAAGCCTTATTTCACCTAATCCTCCAAAAATTCTGGGGGCTAAGCCTCGCTATCCCCACTTTGTAGACGAGGGAGAAACAGACATGGGGGACGCAGCTAGCTGCTTTCTTAAAGATGGGCTCAGTAACCTCGGACCAACAGGGCAGGGGTGGGGCCACCCAGCCTCTGTGTCCCCTCCCTTGGTCTCAAGGTGAATGGGGCAGGGAGTGAGGAATGCCAGGTCCCGGCAAAGCAACAGCGGTGTTCAGAGACAAGCACTGGGCTGAAAGTCGGGGGGGTGTGGGTTCAGCTCTTACCTGCCCTTAACTTGCTATTTGACCTTGGGCTTATCTGTTTCCCTTCCCGAAGCTCAGCTTCTTCATCTGGCCAACGATGAAGTTGGACTCCACATTTCTATTGTCTCTCACTCATCCTGAAGAAGGTCTGAGATCCTTGGCTTGGGGCAGACTAACCTCTTCTGGCCCCTGCTGCGCCGCTAGTGACCTACATCTGTTAGTTCTTAAAAGAGGGGGTGCAGGTCTGGCAAACCCACGATTCTGTTTCTGCGTGACTCGGGATAGGCGGGGGGGGGCACAGGGGGGGGATCGGGGGTGGGAGCTTCACACACAGGCAGAAGTGTGAAGCGACTCATTAAGCTTCCAACCCGGCCCCATTGATTGGGTTGTTTGTCTCCCAGCCAGTCCCATCCCCTCTGTCCCAGCCTCCTGGGATTCATCCATGGTGGGGTTGGGGGCTCCAGATTGGCTCATCTTTGGAGGACCCAATCCCCTGTCCCTGGAGCAGGAGCAGGCTTCCCCCTGATTGGGGGAGGTAGGGGACAGAAGAGCTGGCAGCATCCTGCTCTTGGAACTCTTGTCACCATGGAAACAGAGAGCCGGGACTGTGAGCAGAGAAAGGGCAGCAGCTTCTCAGGAGAGATCAGAGGAACCTCATTACTGGGCCCTCCTGCCAGCTGGCCTAAACAAGGTGGGGCAGTGGTGTCACAGGGTGACTGGCCTGTCACTCTACCCCATTTCAGGGGCCAGTGTTAACCAGCTGCTCCTCCTTCCCTCCTGGAGCTCACCTGGCAGGAGGGGATTCCAGAAGGCCAGTACTCATCCAGCTGGGGAGGGACCTTGTGGAAATGGGCATCAGAGGGCAGGGGCCAGCTTCAGATAGGTCTGGGGGCTGCTGCTGCCCTCAGCCCAGCATGTCTGAGGTCACTGCAAGCCCAATTACTGGAAAAGTGGCTTTTTCACACTCTTCATCATTATCACCAGCACCCATAATTATGCCAGGCCATGTCTGTTATCATTGCCCCTCTGGCCAATAGCCAGCCTCAGGCCAGATCATTACTGCGGTCGCCACTGTCACTGAGAGTCACCGCAGTGCTGTTACCCCCATTCTGCCACCTGAACTCCTTGTCCCAACCGTGTCACCACAGCCAGACACCTCCAGTCCTGTGACACCTGCACTCTCCCTTCACCATCTTTATCCCTACAGAGCCTCCTCTGTCACCACCTAATTGTGGGTAGCACCTACCTGGTGCTAGGAAGGGGAATTTTAGGGGAAAAAAATACCTCATCAATAACTGATTCCTGAGTCCCTGTGCTAGGATCTGATCTGGTCTTCAATCACTGAAAGTGTCCCTGGTGAAGCCTCCCTCACAGATCATTAAAGCCCAAGACTAATAGATGGACCTACATTTCTCTGAGTAAAGCTCCGCATGCTAGCTTCCTAAAACTCTTTTTTTTCTTTTTAAAAAAATTTTTAATGTTTATATTTATTTTTGAGACAGAGAGAGACAGACAATAAGCAGGAGAGGGGCAGAGAGAGAGGGAGGCACAGAACCTGAAGCAGGTTCCAGGCTCTGAGCTGTCAGCACAGAGCCTGACACGTGGCTCGAACTTGTCAACCACAATATCATGACCTGAGCCGAAGTCAGACGCTCAGCCGACTGAGCCACCCAGGCGCCCCTTAAAGCCCTTTTCTTAAACAGAATTGCAAAATACTGTCTGTTCTAGTCCCTGTTTGGAGAATCACAGTGGGTATTGGTCCATTAAAGGATTTGACAAGTCCTGCAGTAAAGGAAACTATTTTGCTTTGTGTTAACCCAGAGTTCCCCAAACTTCTTCTTCTTCTTCGTTTTTTAAAGTTTACTTATTTATTTTGAGAGAGAGAGAGAAAGAGAGAGTGCATGCCTGGGGGTGGAGGGAGGGGGAGGGGGCAGAGAGAGAACCCGAAGCAGGCTCCGCACTGTCAGTGATGTCTGCATTGAGCCTGACTCGGGGCTCCAACTCACAAACCGTGAGATCATGACGTGAGCCACAATCAAGGGTCCGATGCTTAACCAACTGAACCACCCAAGTGATCCCTCTCCAAACTTCTTTGATTCAAGAATCCTTTTTGCCACCAAGCACCTATGAACATCCAAAGGGATGTGTTTTTGGAAACACTGATGTATTCAATCCCCTCTGTGTCTAGATGGGGAAACAGAGGCTGAGAAAACTCTCTCCTAAAGTCACACCGTGAAGGGGCACAGACCTGGAACTAGAACTGTAGTCTCCTGACTCCCAGTCCAGAGAGATCACTGTTTTCCTACAGCCATTGCTGAGCGGGAAGCAGGGCGTCCTTTCTCCTCTCTCAAAACCTTGATGTGATTTGATAACCCGCCTTCTTTTCACCTCCATCCTTCTCTGCCATGGGTCTGAATTTCAGAGGCAAGCAGGAGGGGCATGCTGTCCCTTTCTTCCGACCCGTTCCAGGAGACACTGTGGGGACCTGCTCCCTGAGTTTTAGATAGTTATCCTGGTCTCTGTGGGCTCCCCTGCAGGCCCTCGGCTTGGACTCGCTGCCTCATCCGCAGAGACAGCGTTCTAAGCAGCTGGAGGAGGGCCTCCATTTCCCAGCCCCAGCCTGAAGGGAGAACGCCCAGGGCACTTCCCCACCCTCCTGGAATTGCAGGAAGGGATCTTAGGAATCGCTCTGTGTCCCTAAAGGTTTCCGTTCCCCTCTATGCACGTTATCTTTCCTGTAACGACAAGAAGATTGTGACTTTCTGAGATAGAACAGAGCCTCTTTCCGATCGTGAACTTAAATTCACAGCCCTCCACAGGCCTCCCAGAGCCACTAGAGTATGAATCCAACTCCTCCCTCAGGGGAGCCCATGTTCCCTCCAAGTCCCCTTCTTTCTACGCTAAGAGCCCCCACTTCTTCCCCTGTCCTCCTGTGACTACTTCTCAACAGCCTCCCATCTGGCCACCTGCCCTATGGACATGCTCCAAGCAGTCTGTGTCTTTCTTAAAATATGGTGCCCAGAATAGAGTAGCAAAAGGCCAGCGCCCAAGGGCACCCGGGTGGCTGGGTTGGTTGAGGGCCTGACTTTGGCTCAGGTCATGATCTCACGGTTTGTGGGTTCGAGCCCCGCATTGGACTCTGCGCTGACAGCTCGAAGCCTGGAGCCTGCTTCAGAGTCTCTCTCTCTCAGCCCCTCTCCCGCTTGGACTTTCTCTCTCTCTCTCTCTCTAAAAAAAAAAAAAAAAAAAAAAAAAAGTCCAGCACAGCAGTGGAAGACATGGGCTCCAGTGTTGGGGTGCTCTGGGCCTGAGACCTAGCTCTCCGCCAGCCAGCCTCATAAAACCTTAGGTGTGTCCCGACGCCTATCTGAGCCTCCATGTTCCTCATGATAGAAGCGGCGCTTCGACATGTACTTACTTAGCTCATAGCGTTATTTTGAGAACGAAATCAGGTGAAACGTTTAGCGCACCGAGCACATAGGAAGGGTAACTGTCGTTAACATCATCATCGTCATTGTCGTCAGCATGGGACCATCCCTTGGTGTGACCTCTGTGTGGACCAAACTAAGCCCCAGGCCACTTTCTTCAAGCCTGAGCCACCCCACTGGCCTCATCGGTTTGTGGTTCCGTGCAAACCGGAGAAGCTCCTGCATGGGACCATGTTCGCCCAGGTGGAGGCAGTTGGCTTTCTAGGCAGGAGAGTATCTTTGCATTTAGCCCTGTTTGACTTCATATTCTTTTTTTTTAATATTTTATATGTTTTAATATTTAATGTTTTATATGTTTTAATATTTTATATGTTTTTTTAACATATGAAGAGAGACAGCATGAGCAGGGGAGGGTCAAAGAAAGAGGGAGATACAGAATCCGAAGCAGGCTCCAGGCTCTGAGCTGTCAGCACAGAGCCCAATGCGGGGCTCGAACCCATGAACCGTGAGATCATGACCTGAGCCAAAGCCGGACGCTTAACTGACTGAGCCACCCAGGCGCCCCTGACTTCATATTCTTATTTTCGTTTGGGGTGGGGCACATCCCAGTGCCAGCCTGGCCTCACCTTTCCCCCTCACCCCTTTGGTCTCTCTTACTGGCAGCCCATTACCCCAGACCTGCTGATGACCCCCAGCGACCAGGGCGATGTAGATCTGGATGTGGACTTTGCCGCGGACCGGGGGAACTGGACGGGCAAGCTGGACTTTCTGCTGTCCTGCATCGGCTACTGTGTGGGCCTGGGGAACGTGTGGCGCTTCCCCTACCGAGCCTACACCAACGGAGGAGGTGGGGGCCTGAGGGTCTGGTTGAGGGGCATAAAGCTTGGGGTGGAGTGAGGTTTTAAGTGGCCTTGGCCACCATCTCATATGTGACCTTGGGCAGAATTGAGAGCAGTGACATGGGCCTGGGAGGAGTGAGCTCCCTCCCTCTGTGTTGTCTTTTTTCATCACCCAGCCCCTCCTCCGTCTCTCTCATGCCCAGTGCGGATCCCCTCAGCTCTCCCCCCAGGCCTTGGCCCTTCCTGGGCCCCGAGAGATGGACAGAGAGGCTGCCTTTGCTCTTGATAGCAGTCTCTGTCTGCCTCAGAGATCACCGTGCTTTCGAAGTTCTCTTCTCCCCCTCCCACTCCAGGACCTCACTCCATCAGTCGTCTTTCTTACTCTCAAATCTTCGATCTGTCCTCCCCTCCTGGTTCCTTTCACTCTGACTGCAGATGTGAAGTCTCTCCCACCTCAAACACCTCCTCTGTTGTCCCTGCTTCGCCATCAAGTGACTGTTCTGTGTCTCATTAACAGTAGCTGGGGTTGAACACTCACCTGCCAGGCCCCAGGCTTGGTGCTCTCATGGAACCCTGATGACAGCCCTCCCGGGTGGGCACCATCATCCTGATCTGACGGCCAAGGCTCAGGAAGGCCAGGTTCCTTGTCCAAGGTCCTCTGATGGCTGACCCAACATTCCACCCCCAGGACTGCCTTCTCCAGAGCCAGTGTGTTCCCTCCCACCCTCGAAGCCTCCTCCCGCTTCTGCCAAACTCATTGAAGAAACACCTATTGGCAGAGCGACAGAAATCCAAGTAGGAGCAGACGAGGCCAGGAAAAGATGAATTGCTGTGACCAGGAAGTGTAGGACCATAGCTGGGCTCTGATGCCCTAGGAGCTTGCTCCCGGCCGCTGTTCTCCTGACTCTCCCTTTCCCTGGCTCCTGATTCTGTTTCTCTCTGGGTGCTGACCTCATTTTCTGCTGGGACAGGCTCCCTCTTTGGGGTTGGGCTGGGGTGGCCACAGACAGCTCTGGAATGGTGTTATCCTCAGAACGGTGCTCTCTGAGTGAATCCATGTAGGACCACAGTGAAGGTCTCCAACTGTCTTGGCTTGGGATACACACACTGGAGGGGGTGGGGGAGGGTGGCTGTTGTGAGTGACAGCCCTTCTGGAGCCCTATAGTGGGGGCAGTTCTCTAAAGGACACGGCTGCCAGTATGAGAAGCAAATGGTGAGGGATGCTGGGCACACGGGACCAGCGGTGGCAGCCACAAGCACCTAAAGGGGCATGGCCAAGAGGATGCAGGAAGGTAGATGGATTGGGGCCAGAGTCTGCAAGGTGTGCATTCGTGTCCCTACTGAGGAGTTTGCACTTTTCTCCGGCAGGGAGTTCACTCCTTTATTCGTTCACTCACTCGGTATTTGCTCTGGGCCCAGCCCTGCTCTGGGCACTGGGGCTGCGGAGCTGAGTGATTCCCCACCAGCGCCCTTGGCCCTCCATGAGCTGGCATAAAAGGACAGTCCCAGGCCACATGATAAGTGCTCTGTGGGGTCGCAGGTGTCTGCCATCAGGGGCAGGGCAGGGCTGGAGCTGGCCCTTAGGGGAGCTGACCATCCTGAGACGGGCTCCAACGTCCCTCTTCCGCCCAGGCGCCTTCCTCGTGCCCTACTTCCTCATGCTGGCCATCTGTGGCATCCCCCTCTTCTTCCTCGAGCTCTCCCTGGGCCAGTTCTCCAGCCTGGGACCCCTGGCCGTCTGGAAGATCAGCCCCCTCTTCAAAGGTGAGGCCTCATCGTCCCGGGAGGGGTCTGGGCCCGGGGGAGGCAGAGAGGTTGTCCCCCCTTCTCCCAAGCTCTAGGCAGAGGGGGAAAAGAAGCTCAGAGAGGGATAACTTCTGGAGGCCACTTAACCTGGCCTGCAGGAGGCCTTGGCCTGAAGGCAGCCCCCACTCGCCTCCCCGTCCCCCCCACCCCCAGGTGCCGGCGCGGCCATGCTGCTCATCGTAGGCCTGGTGGCCATCTACTACAACATGATCATCGCCTACGTCCTCTTCTACCTCTTCGCCTCCCTCACCAGCAACCTGCCCTGGGAGCACTGCGGCAACTGGTGGAACACGGACCTCTGCCTCGAGCACAGAGGCTCCAAGCATGGCAATGGAGCCCTGCCCCTCAACCTCACCGGCACTGTCAGCCCCAGCGAGGAGTACTGGAGGTCAGGCGGCCGTGGGGCCCTGGCTGCTGGGCGGGGGGGGGGGGGGTTAGGAGCACGCCGGCGGAAGGCTGAGTGCACCCCGGTTCTAATCCTGGCTCTTGCGTGACCAGCTGCACTCCCTTACCCGCTATATTTGGCTTCTGATATGGGTTTGGCCCTTGATGTGGGGACGATATTTCTGAGGGGCGTTGTGAGGATTAAGGGAAAGAAGGGATGATCGTGCCCTCCAGCCTGTTGGATAATCTTGCTGAGTAAGTAAGTGCCGGCGGATAATCCTGACGCTGATGACCGCGGTGACAGGAGCCTTGCTGGCCGCAGCCTTACCCCGCGTGGGTGGCACGTGGCAGGGGGACCAGAGAACTCTCCGATCTTCATTCCCTACAGCCGCTACGTCCTCCACATCCAAGGCAGCCGCGGCATCGGCAGTCCTGGGGGGATCCGATGGAGCCTTTGCCTCTGCCTGCTGCTGGCCTGGGTCATTGTGTTTCTCTGTATCCTCAAGGGTGTGAAGTCCTCCGGCAAGGTAAAGCCTGGGTGGCCCCTGGGGTGCTGGGAGGGGCGAGGGCTTCCTGGAGGAGGCAGGGCAAGGACTGAGCCTGAGAGGATGAATAGACTTCGACTGGGAAGAGGTTGGAGGGGGCAGCGGTGGGTAGGGATTGGGGAGAAGGAGGAAGAACGATGTGGAGGTAAGGACAGATGGTGGCTAGAAACCTGCCAAGGACAGGACCAATCTGTTGCTCAGGTTTGCATCCTAACCCCGTGCTTAGTACTTTGAAGAGGCTCCTGGTGTGTTTGTCGAATGCTTGGAAGGTGGGCATATGAGTCAGAGGTAACTGACCAGAACCCAGTGGTCACACTTGATAGGGAAGTCCAGAGGGTGTGCGTCAGGTACGGCTGTGTCCAGGGCTTCAAAGGATGTTATCAGGAATGTGGTTCTCTTGGTCTGTCAGGAATGTTTTCCTCCAATTGGCTTCCTTCTCGGGCTTCATTCTTTATGGGGCTCCCCTTTGCAGCTTTTGGCTTCTAGATACCTTACCTGTTTCGTGAAAGGTGGGACTTGCTTCAGTTCTCAAAAATCTTAGAACTGAGTCTCACTGTGTGGGCTGGGTCACGTACCCATCCCTGAACCAGTGCCTGTGGCCAGGAGGGTAGGGTGCTGTGCGTGGTTGGGCCTGGGCAGGCACCCACCTCTGGAGCTGGGAACTGAGTCAGTCCCAGCCAGGGAAAGTCAGGGGACTGGTGTCTAGATAATGCCAGATGGATGCGAGGAAGACAAAGCCACAGATGCCCACTTGAGGTTATGAAGGGTGGGAAGGACCGTGAAGGTGTTTTAGAAAGACTTGGAAACCTTCTGAGTGGTTTACCCAATCATTTATTTATTTTTTTACGTTTATTTATTTTTGAGAGAGAGACACACACAGAGTGTGAGCGGAGGATGGGCAGAGAGAGGGGGAGACACAGAATCAGAAACAGGCTCCAGGCTCTGAGCAAACGGTCAGCACAGAGCCTGACACGGGGCTCAAACCTAAGATCTGTGAGATCAGGACCTGGGCCGAAGTCGGCCGCTTAACTGACTGAGCCACCCAGGCACACCCTACCCAATCATTTATAAAGTAGAACTTGTCCCTGTGCAATGTGCTGGGAGGTGTCACCCACGAGGAACAGAACCAAAAGAAAGACTAGAAAGGTAGGGTCGAAACCAATGAGAAAGGGGAGAAAATAATCCTGGTGCAAGTCGAGTTAGTGATGTTTGCTGAAGAAGTGGCTGGAGGTCTGGGGACAGGTGGAGAGGAGTCTGGGAATGGGTAGTGGCCCCAGACCACGCCCAGTGGGCTTGCCGGGGCTGGGGGCACGGGGAGTGGACGCAAGGGAGGGGAGACTCTCAAAACTCCCGCAAGGCAAGGCTTCTGGGTAAGGGGCCAGGGCGGCCTGGACGGGGGGCGCTGCAGAGCTGGAGAGGGTGGGTGGGTCAAGGACGCCTTGGGAAGCAGCGACAGGACTTTGCCGAGGGATCCATGTGTAGAGGGAGGGGGGTGGGGAGGGAGAGTGGAGCTTCATGGATGATGGCCCTTCTCATCTAGGTCTACCCAAAGGTTGGGGAGGCGAGTTAGGTAACATGAGGATTTTGGGGAAAGGAGCAGGGTAGAAGGAAGATCACCCCTGCCTTCCCTCCCCACTTATCGTGCCTCAGGTGGTATATTTCACGGCCACGTTCCCCTACCTCATCCTGCTTATGCTGCTGGTCCGAGGAGTCACCCTCCCGGGGGCCTGGAAGGGCATCCAGTTCTATCTCACCCCTCAGTTCCACCATCTGTTGTCTTCCAAGGTGAGGCCCTCGGGGCTGGGGTGGGACGGAGGGGTCAGGCCTGAGCCAGGGAGTAGAAAGAGGGTGCCCCGGGGGGAAAAGAAGGGCAGGGGGAAGGAATTCTCCGCGTGGAGGACCCTGCTACCAGACCCTGGGCTCAGCTCTGTGCTCAACACTGTGTGTCTTTTTCATTTATTATTCTTCACCATCCTGTGAGGTAGATGTTACTCTGGAGGGCGTGGCTGGCCCAGGCGGAGGAGCGTGTGACTTGATCTTGGGGTCACGAGTTTGAGCCCCACACTCGATATAGAGTGCTAAAATAAAATTAAAAAAAAAAAACCTTAAGGGGCGCCTGGGTGGCTCAGTCGGTTAAGCATCCAACTCTCGATTTTGGCTCAGGTCATGATCTCGTGGTCCCTGAGTTCGAGCCCCGTGTTAGGCTCTTGCCTGATAGTGCCTGCTGAAAGTGTGGAGCCTGCTTGGGATTATCTCTGTTTGCCCCTCCCCCATTCATTCATTCGTGTGACCACATGCACGTACTCTTTCTGTCTCAAAATAAATAAATAAAACTTAAAAAAATAACTTTTAAAAAGGGAAGACATTATTCTCCCATTTTACAGATGAAGAAACTGAGGCCCCAAAGAGTGATAAGCTTAAGGTCATGGGGAGCGGCAGAGCTCGAATTCCAACCCCAAGTCAGATCTGTCTGACTCCTAACCCCAAGGAGGGCAGTTGTGATTATAGAAACAATGGTACTGATGACTTTACCATTTCTCATTTATTAGTGGATGCCCACCTGATCGTGCCCTAGCACGCTGCACATTAATGTGGTCATCAGTCCTCACCACCACCCTGTAAGGGAGCTCCTCTTTCTATGCCCAAAGTCAGGGAGAAGATATGGTGTGCCTCAGTGATACAGCTAGAAAGTGGGGGAGCTAGAATCAAACCCAGGTCCCTCCAACTCCAGGGAGGAAGGAAGGGGGCTCCACAGGCTTCTTGTCAGTGTGAATCTACTGAGAAGTTACCTAAGACCCTACTGCCTTCAGAACTGGACCACATTTTGCCATCATCTAGATTCTAGATGGGGAAACTGAGGCCCAGAGAGGGAAAGGGGCTTAGCCCAGTCCTGCAGCAAGAGTGCTGGAGCAAGGTTGGCTCCCGGCCCATGTCACTTGTGCGCCAGGCTCCTTACCATGCCATCCTGGACCTGCTGACTCGCTCTACCCCACCTCCTTCCTCCTCTTCCCTTGGCCCTCTGGACGCTGCCGTGTGCGCCCCCTTCCCTTCGCTCTCCATCTGCATCCTTTCCTGCCACAGGTGTGGATCGAAGCTGCTCTTCAGATCTTCTACTCCCTGGGTGTGGGCTTCGGGGGCCTTCTCACTTTTGCCTCCTACAACACGTTTCACCAGAACATCTATAGGTCAGTACAACCCCACAGACCTCGAGGCCAGAGCAGAGAGGAGGGTGGCTGGCCAGGGCGGGCCTCCTGGGGTGCGGGTGGGTGCAGCTCACTCTGGCCTGGACTTCTGTGCCTGGACCTCTCCCGGCAGAGACACCCTCATCGTCACTCTGGGCAACGCCATCACCAGCATCCTGGCAGGCTTCGCCATCTTCTCCGTGCTGGGCTACATGTCTCAGGAACTGGGGGTGCCTGTGGACCAAGTGGCCAAAGCAGGTAAGCCGTCTGGCCAGCCCTGGTGGGCTGGGGGTGGGGGTGTTGGGGTGGGGCCAGGGAGCGCAGTGTGGCAAGGTTGCCGATGGGTGTGTCCAGTGCACACGTGGGCCTGTGCACGCACAAATGCACGCGTCTTTGCTGGTCTCTGAGTGCAGAGGTGGCGTGTGTTAACCTGAGTCTGGAGAGCTAAGTGAATTTCTGTATGAGATTGTCTTATGTTTGGTCACATCTTAGTAGCTCGCCTTGTTTGTTCCAGTGAGTCATTGCCTGTGTCAAGATGTCTGTGTGCCGGTGAACTTAGGGTTCGAATGAGGATGTGAGTCAGTGTCTCGTGCCTTTGGACGTGTCCAAGTATGTGTGTTAGTGAGCTTGTTTGTGTAAATGGTGGTATACATAAGTGTATTCAAGTGAGGTTTCATATTGGGTCTTGTGTTTACTCGTTTTTTGTTATTTTAGAGAGAGAGTGGGGTGTGGAGAGAGAGAGTGAGAGAGAGGGGGAGGGGGAGAATCTTAAGCAGGCTCCACCCTCAGTGCGGAGCCTGATGTGGGGCTTGATCCCATACCCCTGGGATCATGATCTGAGCCAAAATCAAGAGTCGGATGATAATAGTCTGAGCCACCCAGGCACCTCTCATGTACTCATTATTAATTCCTTTATTTTATCAATCTATGTTTATTGAGCACTGACAGCATACTGGCCTGTGTCCTAGGAATTAAATATTGAAAGTGTGCAGTTAGTGTGCACCTCTGGGTTTGGCTACACTAGTGTGCCCGAGTGGCTGTAAGCGACCACGTGTGTCTGAGTGTGCGTGTGGGGGCCTACCTCGTGCCCCAGGCTGTTGACTCTTTGTGCCCTTGGCCCAGGCCCCGGCCTGGCCTTTGTCGTCTACCCACAGGCCATGACCATGCTGCCTCTGTCGCCCTTCTGGTCCTTCCTTTTCTTCTTTATGCTCCTGACCCTTGGCTTGGATAGCCAGGTGAGCCGTGTCCGTGCCAGCGGGCACCTAGTGGTGTGTGTGAGGTCTGTGATGGGCATGCATCTGCGTGTGTCCATGAGTGATGTGTGTCTTTGTGTGGGATGTGTGCACGTGTGGGGGGAGCAGAATTCTGACCTCCCTCCCCCTCCCCTCAGTTTGCCTTCTTGGAGACCATTGTGACAGCTGTGACGGACGAATTCCCATATTACCTGCGGCCCAAGAAGGCTGTGTTCTCGGGGCTCATCTGTGTGGCCATGTACCTGATGGGGCTGGTTCTCACCACCGACGTGAGAGGAGCTGCAGGGTCGGGGGGCGGCCCATGGGCGGGGTAGGGGCCGGCACCCGCAGCATGTCTGCGAGCCATCCCTGGGCTACCCGCTTCTTCCTGTTGGGGAGGAGGCCAGCCCACCCAGGCCCCCTCCCCAGGGACGGCTTGGTCTATGACCCAGAGCCCTGGCTTGGGAGTATACAAGCCCTGGCTTCAAGCCTGGCCCCTGCCCTTACTAAAGGACCTCAGGACAAGCGGCTTCCCCTCCCTAAGCCTGTTTTCCCACCAACAAAACGGGGGTCTACGTCTGGGCTTGGTGCGAGGCTCGAATAAGATGACGTGCCCTGCGTGGAGAAGGGGTGACAGCAGGGAGCAGATCTGGGGTGAGGGGGCCCCAGAGCTGTGACTTGTGTTGCAGGGGGGCATGTACTGGCTCGTGCTTCTGGATGACTACAGTGCCAGCTTCGGGCTAATGGTGGTGGTGATCACCACGTGCCTCGCCGTCACCCGGGTGTACGGTGAGAGGGGCCATGGGAGGCGGCGGTGAGGCTCCCTGCCATGGGAGGATGGGAGTTGGCTCTGGAGCCCCCCATGCACTGGGCCTGGGGGCCCTAAGGGCCAGGGTCTCCGGTGGGGGCAGTTGGGGCGGGGGAGGGGCTGCCGATGGGGCCATTCTCCTCTCCTCTCCTGTGCAGGCATCCAGAGGCTCTGCCGGGACATCCATATGATGCTGGGCTTCAAGCCGGGCCTGTACTTCAGGGCCTGCTGGCTGTTTCTGTCCCCGGCCACGCTTCTGGTAACGAATGGGAAAGAAGGCTGCTGGGCTGAAAGGGGAGGCCCCGCTCTGGGCAGGCAGGCCGGCGGGGCTGCCCCGGCCAAGGGTGGGCCTCTGTCCCGGGGAGGGGTGGGTGGGCACTGGGACCTTGGTCCACGCCTGTCCCCCTGGATGTTTCCCCTGGCTGTTGTAGCTGTGCTGGGCCTGGCCCTACATTTGGTTGGCAAACCAGGTGGGGCTTTTTCAGGCCACGGGGCCTCAGGGCTGGGGCTTTGAGTCTTGTGTGTTTCCTTATGTCTGTGCTCTCTCAGCCTTGGAGTTGGAGTGGTTCAGGCACAGGCTGGGGGCTTTGGGGGTGCAGAGCGGGGCTGCCCCAAGCCCTGGGGCCCGTGAGAGCCCACGGTGATGCTGGGGCCCCCGCCTGCAGGCCCTGCTGGTCTACAGCGTCGTCAAGTATCAGCCCTCAGAGTATGGCAGCTACAGATTCCCGGCCTGGGCAGAGCTGCTGGGCATCCTGATGGGCCTGCTGTCCTGCCTCATGATCCCCGCCGGCATGCTGGTGGCTGTGCTCCGGGAGGAGGGCTCGCTCTGGGAGGTAGGTCTGCCCGCCCTTGTCTGCCCTTGGCCTTCCCGACCTGTGGCCAGCCCTGGGCCCACCTGCTGGAACAGAAAACGTCTGCACCAGCACCTTATCTCATAGGCTTTTCCAGCCAGTACCCTGAGCTTGGGGTAAGGCAGGCTCAAGGGGCTTCAGGTCCTGCCCTGTGGCCCCAGGTACCACGTGAGGCCACTGAGGGAGGAGCACATCACTCCAAAGACCACCGATGTTGGCCAACGTCCACGTGTGTTGGGGATAGGCCAATGGAATGGCCCAGGGTCCCACTGTGAATCGGGCAGAGGTCAGGACCTGAACTCTGGTCACTAGCCCAAAGCTTCCCTATGAAACTCAAGGTCAGAAGGCAACATTGAGAGGCCTCCAGAGGGTGGGTTGTCACTCTTCTCCCTGCTGCAGCCCACGGGGGGCCTGAGAATGGGCTGATGGGGGGAGCCCTGCCCACGCCAGGATTTGTGAAGAGGTCTAGAAAGCACAGAGAATGCAAGCGGTTTGGGCACAGGTGTCTGCAGGCCTAAGAAGAGGTGAGTGGGCCAGAGGGTGTGCTGGGATGCTGTGTGACCACTGCAGTGTTCTGCCCCTCTCTGAGCCTCATCACACTCTCAGGACTGAGTGTGGAGTTCTCTGGCGGCAAGAGGCTGTCATAGTGAGCAGAGCTGAGTGAGGCTTCTAGGCCCCAGGAAGAGCCCGGGGACCCTCAAACATACCCCACGTATCCCATCTGATGTGTGCTGGAGCCAGCTAGGGCTGGTTCGTAAGAGCTAACTGATACATATTCAGGGATACTGTGAGCCAGTTGTGAAGCCAGTGATAACTTGAAATTGACCTTGGTCAATTTATTTACACCACCAGAACTGGCTACAAATCAAGCCTCCCGGGCCCCTCCAAGCACCGCCCCCAGCCTGCTTGCCAGCTTCCGGCTTCTCCCTCCCCACATAGAGCTCCATGGCCCCACAGCTGTCCCTCACCCCTCCTTCATATCTCCACCTGGAGAGAGGCTCAGAGCCCTCCCCCTGCAGGAATGGGTTGTGGCTGCACCAGGCAGACCACAGGCTAGACCTGGAGTCCAGCCACCGCTGTGTCTCCCAACTGCTGTCTGACTAGCAGCAAACCCCTTGCCTTCTCTGAAACTCAGAAGCCCCACCTGCACTTTTAAAGGACACCTGTCTCCTTGCCTGACAGCCAGGTGTCTGCAAAGGAAAGGAACAGCAAGATGTTCCTTAGGGTGGAGGGCTCCAGCCCCCTGGAAGTTCATGGTTCCCGGGCTTTGCTGTGCCTCCCTCCTGCCCTGAGGCTGCAGAACAGCCAGGTGGAGGGCCACATTGTTGTGGGGTACAGGGCTCTTTGCCCGGCTCCAGACTCCCACCTTAAGAAACCAGGGCTTCTAGCAGTTTCTGGGGTCTGCCTTTTGCCAGCTGCGTGACCCTAAGCAAGTTAACGTACCTCTCTGAACCTTGCTTTCTCTGTCCTTAACGTGCGGACAGTGATACCCACCCTTAAGGGTTGGTGTGAGAAGGAAAAGAGGCTCACCGACATAGTCAGAACTGTGAGGGGCAGAAAAGCAGAGTATTTTAAAAGTTTAGGATGGACTCAGACGGGCTGGATTCAAACCCCAGGATGTCCACTGAATGACCTTGGCCAAGTCGACAGACCTTGCTGAATTTACTTCCAGATACTATCTGTGGGAGAAGAGGATGAAAGTCCCAATGCTTCTTTCCCAGTGACACTGGAAGGACTGAAGGAGCCCACATGTAGCTTAGGGCTGGAACATGGTGAATGTTTTGTTCCACACCAGGGATTCTCACGGGAGTAATTTTGCTTTCGGAGGCCATTTGGTAATGTCTGGAGGCATTTTGATTCTCGTAAGAGGATAGTGTGCATAGGGAATGCTACTGGCCTCCAGTGGGGAGAGGGCAGGCATCTGCTAAGCATCTTCAGTGTGCAGAACAGCCCTTACACAGGGACTCTCCAGGCCCAAATGTCCACGGTATTCAGGTCAGGAAGTCTTGGTCTAGCTGGGCACTGGTGGCAGCTGGGAACAGATCTAAGTCCTTGCTCTCAGAGGCTTGTGTTTTAATGTGGGAAACAGACAATAAACAAATACATGAAGGTAGTGGTAAGTGCTATACTAAAGACAGAACAGAATAAAACACCAATGGAAAAAAAAACCCTAAGTTTAGGAACAGAGAACAGTGGAAGTGGTATTTCGGCTGGGGTGGCTGGGAAGACATTTGGTGGGGGGGAGGGATGCGGACAGACAACTGACCAAATCGACAAGGTGGTTTATCTAGCTATTTTGAAGGGGAGAGCATTCCAAGCAGAAAGACATCAGTGCAAAGGCCCTGAGGCAGGAGGGCCTGGCCTGTCTGAGGGCAGCAAGGGGTCCGAGAGACTGGATCAGAGCAGGTGTGGGTAGAGGGAGAGTGGCCGGGGCTGAGGTCAGGGAGGCAGACCAGGGCCGGGACATGGAGGCCGTGGTGAGCACTTTGGGTTTCATTCCGAGTGAATGACAAGCTGGCAAGTTTCTGAGCAGGGGGTGACGTGCTCAACAACAGCTCAGGAAGTGTCACCGTGCTTTGAGCATGGAGCCGTGCTAGGCCCTGGCTAAGGGTACCACACACATTATCCACCTTGAATCTGCCCCTGATGGGCTGCACTTAACCTTGGTTGTGTGTCAGCCTTCAGGGGCCTGGGGCTCTTCTCCCTGCAGGGCAGGCGGAAGGCTTTGGGAATCAAGGCTGAAAAGGGAGGAACCCCAGAAAGTCCAGACTTAGTCACTGTCTTAGTCACCTCCTCCTCGCATGGAAACTGGGGCTTGAGACAGAAAGTCAGAGGGCAGAGTCAGAGCAAGGCCACATGTTACACACTTGGAGGGTCAGTGACAGTCCTGTCTCAGCTCTCCTGGTTCAAGGTTCTTCCTCAAAGCTCCCAGCTCCTTAGGACTCAGTGTTCAGGGCAAGGGCCCCACAGTGGGCTCCCGGATGGCAGTCACAGCAGCCGCCATCCACTGGGCCTTACCGTGTTCCCAGCACCCTGCTAAGTGCTCCATCTCAGTGCCTGCCCATGAGGGCATCCTGACCCCGAAGTTGCAGAGGAGGAAACAGAGCATGGTGCCCAAAGGGCACCCAGCTTGTGATAGCACAGCAGGACTGTCATCCAGGCATGCAACTCGCTCCCCTGGGGAAGTGCTACTGCACTCGCCCCCTGGGATTCTTGCAAGGACTGACCCGGGTGATGTGCTGAGGTCTCTGCCCAGTGCCGGTGCAGGGCCCCAGGAAGCACTCTGCCGAGAGCGCCAGCTGTTTTCACCGCTCTCCTTGCTCTGCCGCAGCGGCTCCAGCAGGCCAGCCGACCGACCATGGACTGGGGCCCATCGCTGGAGGAGAACCGGACTGGCATGTACGTGGCCACGCTGGTGGGGAGCCAGTCACCCAAGCCACTGATGGTGCACATGCGCAAGTACGGGGGCATCACCAGCTTCGAGAACACTGCCATCGAGGTGGACCGCGAGATTGCCGAGGAGGAGGAATCTATGATGTGAGACAGGAGGCGGTGGACAGGCTGCCCCACCGCCAAAGGCAGCGTGCCCTGTGGGGCTCTGAGAGGCCCTGAGGCCGTGGGAGGTTGCCACGGCGATGCCAGTCCCCAGTGCAAGTCTTTTCCTGTGGCCTCTGCCTCTCCTCCGTCTACCTTCTCCACGTGTGCACACAAACCCACTCAGAGCTCAGCCCTCATTTCGCAGATGGGTGAACTGAGGCCAGGGAGGAGGGACTTACCCAAGGTCACATGGTGGAAGGGACTGGACACCAGGCCTTCTGGCCAACCAGCTCCCTTTCTCATGTGGTGGGTGCAGCATCTTCTCATGTCTGTTGAGGGCCTGGTCTCCTCCCTTTTCTAGGGGAGCCTGCCCGCATGCACTTCCAACAGCTAGAATCCTAGTTGGGCAGGGACACTCAGGGTGCGGCTAGGCCCGTGAGGCCCCAGGCATCATGGGTTAGCAAGTCAAGTGGGAGAAGGTCCCCTGTGGGCTCAGGTGCCTGCTAGGTTTCCTGAACGCCCTGGAGGATGGGGCAAGTGGGGAGGGAAGGAGGAAGAAGAGGGCAGGGTGTGGAGGCCCCCACATAGCCCGTGTACTTCCCCTCGAGCCCAGGGTAGAGACCAAGGTGTTACAGGTTATAGCAGGGTCCAGTGGGAATGAAGGGGAGGGGAGGAGGGATGCGGGGTGGGCAGGGGTTTGCATGATCTGGTTGTGCTTTAGATAGAATATTTTTCCGGGTCAGTTTGCAGAGTGGAACTCAGGGGACAGGGTGAAGGAGGCGGGCCTGTGGAGGGCAGGCAAGAGGGGCAGTGGCCTGAGTGAGGGGATAGAGTGGGGAAGGGAGGAGGACCCCACACTTCCCTCCCCACCTCCCCAGACAAGGGCCCACAGCCCTGGGCATGATGAGAACAGAGGACACAGGTGGAGAGGTGGGAGTGAGGGCTCCTAGTTAGGACCCAAAGCCTCTGCATCCTCCTCCCTGCCCTGGTGGCCCTCACTGTCCCCTCCAGCTCCAGGTACTGCTGGGAAATTGGCCTTGGCTATGCATGGCCAAGGCAACTAAGAGGCTTGTGATGGTCCGCACACTTGGCTGTCTGGTCCTGATGATGCCCACCCTGCCCCCAGGCCCAGGCAAGGGGGTGGAGACAGAGAGCCCAGGGCACTCGACTCCTGAGGCCCCTGGCCAGATGTCTCGGCAGCATCTCCGGTCCCAGGCACAGGAGGGGCTGTCCTGGGTGCCCCCCCATCGTCGCCTGATGAGGATGGGGCCTTCGAATGCCCGAGGAGAGCTTCTGCACACACGGTGCTCCCCAGCGGGACAGGCACCCGTGTGCAGTTCGGCCGGCCTCTGTGCCCTGTCTTTCTCCTGCTGTCTTCCCAGCCCATCTGTGTCCATCCGTTTGTTGTCAATAAACACCAATGAGGTCATCATTCTTACCCCTTCTCCTTACTGACCACGAGGTGGGTAATAGGTGTCCAGCTCTTGTTGGACGGACAAGGAGACTGAGGCCCAGCTGTTTGCCTCGCCGGTCTCCTGGCTCCTGACCCTCGCTCCACCTTTTTGCTATGGCTGTGGTAGGTGGGTGGGCTGAGGAAGGGTGGTGAAGATGTGGAAGCCCCTGAAGACAACTTAGCCCCCATTATACATATGGGCAAACTGAGGCCCACCGAGGGGGAGACTTGCTCAAGATTCCCCTTTCCCCAGCTGCTTCCCAGCCTTACCTGCGGTTGTGTGTGGCGGGGGCTAGAAGACAGGGCTGGGAGGATTCCAGAATTTCCCAGGCTGGAAGAATTTCCTGCTGCTACCCACCCCCTCCAGGCAGGACCTTGCCACATAAAAGAGTCCCAGGGCCTTTCAAATGCCAGGTGTTTGTCAAGGCTTTGATTAGGGTGGGGAGGAAAGGCTGCTGCATATTTCGGAAATTAATAAATTCACCCTAACAAAGGGCCAGGCCCCCTCCCGCCCCTCTTTGGGGCTGTAGGTGGAGGAAGGGTGATGGGTTTGCTAATTTGCTGAGGGCACAAGAATGGCCTTCACAGTTCAAGGTGCCTCTTCCCACGCCCTTGGGGGCAGGCTCCAGTCTTGCTAACAGAGGCCCTGACCCCGTGACCCCATCCCAGGCGGACATGCTCTCCAGGCCCCCCAGCTCTCTCTAGGACAGACTCCAGGCCCTGGGCCAGTGCCTTGGGTGCAGCCTGGGGTCCTGGGAGTCAGAACGGGTGATCCTAAAAGGCCAGGTTTCTCTTCTCCCAGATGCCCAGTCGTATTTGGAGAATTCCAGGAGTGGGTGGAGCCCACCAGGTTCACCCCTTCGGGATTCACATCCCCTGCCTTGCTTCCTCCCTCTCCTCTTCCCCTTGCTCCTGGGGCCCCTCTTCTAGTCTGTCCCGCTTAACCCATTTTGGCCACTCCCAGACAGCCTCCTGTCCTGCCACATCACCTTTCTCCCGCCTCTGCCACCAGCACCAACCCCCCAAATGCCCCCTACCCCAAACCCCCAAACGCCCCCTGCCCCATTCCTTTATTGACTTCAGGTCTCTCTGGCTCAGAACAGACCCCAGCCAGGCCGATTGCAGCAGGCACTGATTGGGGACCAGGGACCCCCTCCCCCTCCCGCCTGCTGGAGGGATTCATGACAACTTAGTGGCCTGCTCAAGGAAGACCCCAGCCCTATCTGGAGCATAACCCCAGCCTGGCATCCCAGAATGCCTTAGCAAGTGACACACCAGCGCCTGCAGAGCCCGGCAAGCAGGAGGGTGGGGGGCGGGAAGCCGTAGGTATGAGTGGGAGAGGGAGTGGTAGCTGACCCTCTGGGTGCTTCACAGAGCCTGGTGAGTGGTGGGGACCATGGGGCACTAGAGAACAAGGCATCCCTCTCTTCAGGGGAGGCTGACACTCAGAAGTAGGGGCCCAGGTTGCCTGATACCCTGGCTTTTCAGAAGTTGGAAGTTGGGATTTTGGTGAGAAATTTCCCATTTTTAAACATAAGCAACTAACTGACTGGAAAGAAGTGTGACACAGTGTGGCTCCCTTAGGGTGACTGGCAGGCCCACTGCTCTGCAGAGGGGGTTAGCAAGGCTGGGCCCCGTGGTGAGGATGTGGTGGAACAGAGGCCAGGTCCAGGACCCCAACCTCTACTTAGCAGTCTTCTCCCCTTCTCCGTTGATGTCTGTGTCCACGGATGCCTGACCTGGGGCAGGCTGGTGGGGGGCCCTGGGAGGCAGCGTATGGCTCAGGTGTGCAGAAGGTGCCTTGGGGCCTCTCATTCCTGTTCTAGGAATGTTCTAGAACTCCTCCGAGATGGTGTTCTCTTGGGAGGCACTGGGAAGCGCTAAGATGGGGTGCTGACCAACCACAGTCACATCTAATTCCAGCCTACCATCTATGAGAACAAATATCTGGGAGGGTCGGGGGGAAAGGGCTCCACACCGGTAGGGTCAGCCATTTTCCCGAAGTCAGGTGAGGGTCAGTGGACACGGGGGGCACACTGGGTACTCTGTGTCTGGTTCTCAGCAGGCCCTGTCCCCTGTGCTCCCTTCCACCACCCCAGCCAAGTCCACCTAGCATGGTGCCCTGAGCAGGCCCAGTTTCCTGATCCAGAGTCTCCCCCACTCACCATGGGACCCCTATCCATCCTCTTAGGTCTGTCCTCCACACACCCTGCACTCCCCCCCAGGGGTGGGCTCTTGGTGTCTTCAGGGAGCCTGGCTCAGCCCTACACCTGGTGAGTCCTGACAGCCAACCTGGCCTGCCTGGGGAGCTCACCGCCTCCGGGGACAACCCACTGCATTTCTCTGCTGTTTAAGACACTTGCAGCACTCTCCCTGGGGCCCAAGACACTTGGACCGGGGCAAGGCTTTGTGGTGGGGGGCTTGTCTGCTCAGCCACACAGACCTGGCTCGTTCCCAGCTCTGCCCCTCCCTGGCTGTGTGGCCTTCAGGCCCCGGCATCAGCTCACCACTTAGCACAACACGGCAGCAACTGAAAGCAGTGTGTGGGTGGCTCTAGGGACAGCCAGCAAAGAGTTAAGACAGCCCCAGCCCCTCTGGATGTCACGTGACCCTGGCTTGCCAAGCCTACAGTTCTGGTTCTGCGGTGGACACTCTTCTCCAGACTCATTTTTTGCTGGTGGCTCATGGAAAATTTGGCTCCTTGAGCTCTAGGCCACTCCCTCTGGGGCCTGAGGCCTCACTGACGCCAGTCCTGCCCTCGGATCCTTGGCCAGCACCCCTGCCTCGCCCCCCTCACCCCCTTCTGTCTCCGCTTGACTTCCTGCTGCTTGACCTTTTCCCCCAGGACAGAATAGCAGCCCGCCCCACTTCGGCTGCGCCGAGGCTCCTCCCGGCACCCCATCCAGGATCGCTCTTTCTATTTGAGGGAAAGAAAGCCTTTTCCCGCTGACGGCCACGGCCTCTGTGAGCAGCATCCCTTTGAGAACTGTAGTCAAATGGGAGCCAAGGCAGGCTTGGCGTCTGCCAGTCAGAGCCCGGCCTTGACTCAGCTGTCTGCTGGCTGGTTGACCTGGCTGGGCCTGCTGCTTCATGTCCTTGACCCCCAGGGTCCTGACCCTCAGGTGTAAGATGGGAGCAATGACTTTCTCTCGGCAGGGAGTGAAATGGGATAATATAGGTGGCTCAGAGCATAGTTTTTAAAAAGTGATCGGTGCTTAGTGCACAAGGCCTGCAGGCAGAATGGTTCTCACCAGCCTGCTGTCCTTAGTCCACATAAAGAAACTGAGGCCCAGCTCCTGCCTCCAACCAGCAGAGAGAGAGGGAGGGTGGGGACCGGAGGCTTGGAGCCAGGGTCAGGTAGTGATGGAAGCCCACGGGCGAGTGGGCAACTCCTGGTTCCATGGCAAGGTGCCCTGGAGTCTGGGCCTCAGTGTCCCCATCTGTACAAAATGGATGGATTGGAGAGCCAGAGAGGCCAGCAGGGCTCGTGCCGGAGCTGGATTCCAGGACTGGTCCCTCTTGCTGGATGGAGTTAATGATTAAGAACCCTGATGGCTTCCCAACGGGCTGGGAGGTCCTACCCGGCCAGCAAGGAGGTGCAGATTCCGGGTGGGAACACGTAAGGTGGTGCTAACCTCCTCCAGGCTCTGAGGTTCACTTTGACATTGACTCTACTGACCACGGGTCAGGGTCCCACAGAGTTTCAGGGATCGGGGAGAGGCCAATGGTCAATATTGATCTAGCTGAGTCAGGGGAGCGGATGGGGAAGCGGGAAGGCTGGGGTGGGGCCTGCTGATAAATGGTCTTCCAGCTCCCAGCGTGGCTGTGGGAACGGGAGAACGGGGTGCTTGGTGCAGAATTCCCAAACTGAGTGCTTATCAAAATGACAGCTGCCTGGAGGCCAGCTCAGGCTCCATGCATCCTGTCCTCTGTGGGGAGGGCCTAAACATCTGTATTTTTTAGCATGGGTGACTCTGCACAGCCAACTCGGTTCCCATATTGGGGACTGTGGGCTCAACCCCTTTGTTGTGACGATGAGAAACCTGAGGTCCACAGAAGGAAAGTAACTCACTCAAAGACATGATGGGAGAGAATGATGACAATTCCCCCCTTTTTCTTGGAGGAAGGCGCAGTCTACTTCTAGCTAGCTCAGTTGTGTCCCACAGCCCAGGTAAGAATGGTGGGCCCAGGATGCCCAGAGGGAAGCTGAGACCTTGGTAGGCCCAGGTAGAGAAGGGAGGGTGGGGCATGTCGCAGGAGGAAGGACAAGGAGAAGGGGCCATTCCCACAGGACTGGCCCTGCCCCCGCCCTGCCCTGAGCAAACACTCCTAGCACCTGCTGGGGGGTGTCTCCTAAAAGATTTACTATGGCCCGTCTCAGAAGGCCATTTCCACTGCAGGGTACTTACCTGTACCCTGGAAAACCATGTCCGCATCAAGGGAGATTTGGGACACACTTGGCCCTCTGACACCCTGGCCCCCACAGCCTTCTCCCTAGCTCCTTCTCTCCCCACCCCTTCCCGATCCACTGTGCTGGGCTCTCAGCCTTTCCTCTGGCTTCCACCCTGCCCACCATTTCACCCGGTGGGACATGTGCCCAAAGCCTCTCGGGCAATCCTAGTGGCCGCCGTGCTTCTGTTCCCTCTTCTGGCTTTGTACACTTCACACCTCCAGGTCCAGCCCCCACCCGACATTCTCCAAATGTCTCTCACTCTTGGGATGGCCTCTCTGGGGACAGGAGACATGTCTAGCTCGTCCCTGGGCCCCACGCAGAGCCCAGCTGGCTGCAGCAGGCCCCAGCAGGTGTTTGGAGGAGCTAAAATCCAGAACCCCACCTCCCTCCCTCACACCCGGACCATCCTGGCCAGGTTCCTTGCCCTCTGCGCAATAATCGCTTTGTACATGGAATGAAAAGGAGAGGAATGTAGTGCCCAGTGAGGGGGCAGACTGGGGGCCCGGAGAGCCCAAGAGTCAGGCATGCCGAGTACCTGGTGTGAGATAAGACTCCGCCATAGTTACTATAGAAGTGGGTAAGTGGGTGGGGAGCCCAAGCCCTGCACCAGCCATCCCTCCGGCACTCCTGCAGCACATATTTGCCACTAGTGTACCCTGCAGGCATGATGAAACCCCCTGTGCACATGCGGAGCAGGGACAAGACACTGTCCTGCCTTCATGGAGTGCTCAGCTTTGCAGACTCTTCCTTAGGCCACTTTGGCCTGAGCGCGATGATGCAGCGGGTTCCGGGGTTGGGTAAGCCCACAGGGGGCCCTAGCCCAGCAAGTGCTGGGAGATTGTGGGGGAGGCTTCCCCGAGGGGGGACACCAGAGCTGTGTACTGAAGGGAGAGGGAGCATTGCTGTGCACTGAGCAAGAGGAGGGGAGCCAGAGGGTTTCCTAGTAAATGGGCAGTGGAGAAGTAGGGACTGTGGGGTGGGGTAGACTATGGAGGGACAGATGGTCAAAGACAGGGGATTCGGAAGAATCCCAGTCACAGTTGGCTGGCTGTTCAGAGACGGGGAAACACAGACTGGGTCACCAGAGGCCCCGGAGGGATTCCGGGTTGTCTGGCAAGAAGTCTTTTACACTCTGAGCCTCATTGTCTTCAGGATAAGGCTCTTCTTCTTCTTCTTCTTCTTCTTCTTCTTCTTCTTCTTCTTCTTTTTTTTATGTCTTTATGTTTTTATTTTTGAGAGAGACAGAGAGTGAACGGGGGAGGGGCAGAGAGAGGGAAACAGAGAATCTGAAGCAGGCTCCGGGCCCTGAGCTGTCAGCACAGAGCCCGACCTTTGGCTCAAACCCACGAACTATGAGATCATGACCTGAGCCAAAGTCAGATGCTTAACCAACTGAGCCACCCAGGAGCCCCTGGATAGGGCTCTTCTAATGGACACAAGGAGTACTATGAAAGCACCTTGTGAACCATAAAGGGTCACACTCCTGTCAGATAATAGAAGTGTTTTAGGTGGAATGGGTACTTTTGAGTTAAAGGATAGGTAACTTCTTGAGGTCTCCTGGAGCCCAGAGTCCTGCTCCTGTGCTGCCACCTGCTGGCGAGTGTCTGCAATAGCAGCGCAGGCCCTCAGGCCTTTTGTTCTGCCCTGGTGGGGAGATCCCCAGGCTGCGTGAAGGCAGACCTGGGAGAAGCCCAGGTGCTCAAGGTCAGCAGACTCCAGGGCAAGAGTGCACAAGGAGGGCCCGCATCCCTCCACAACCCACCAGCTTGTCCTTCTCGGCACACTCCCTGTGGCCACGCTACATACCGGCAGTGAGGATAGATCCCAGGAGTGGCTAGTACAGGAATGCTGGAGTCCCAGACACCCCAAGCACGGTCCAGAGGGCACTGTGGGCTCCAGAAGGCACATTTCCCTGACCCTGTGGAGTCCAGGCCTCTTAGGTGGCAGCAAGGCTGAGAGTGACTAACTCACCTGGCTTGCCTGGGATGAACCCACGTTTACTACGGAAATCCTATGTCAGCAAACCAGGACCCGGTAGTTACCCCGTTGTGGCCTTGAGGAGATCCAAAGCCTCCGCCCGACAGCCTGGACTCAGAACCAAACTGGCCTCTAAGATGGCAAATGCCTCCCTTCAGCCAATGGAGGCTCTCTCTCTCTCCAGTCCCAAGGCCCCTGCCCCAGGCATTCTGTCCACAGCTAGTGTTCGGGTATGGAAGGTATTTCTCTGATTACCCCTTTCTCCAAGCCGGTCTCCAGGACTTCCGAGGCCTGGGGGCTTGTCTGTAAGGTTCGCTTGAGGGAAGAGAATAGGTGGGGAGGGGGTGAGGGACTTCTTCTGGAACAATCTAGAAGGAGAAGACCCCCGCCCAAGGCCGCTGAGGGAAGATTTTGCTGCTGGCTGTTTGTGGCAGCCCGTGTCCACCGTCCCTGCCAACGCCCCTGCTCTAGTTAAGGGCACCCCAAGTGTCTCAGAGAAAGCCAGCCCCACCCCTGGCTCTAAGCCCAAGTTGGCCCAATCAGAATGAAGACCTTGGCTTTTTTGCAAATGGAGAGATCTTGAACAGGAAACCAATGAACAAACCCACCCAGTGCCCGCCCTTGACTGAGACAAGGAGACCTCGGGTGCACAGAAGTTTGTAGCTATTTATTGCACTGAAAACACCAATAAAACAGACACCCCGTTCCCCGCCCCCCACACCCAATAGCAGAAGTTTTGAGCAGTGGTCATTCAAATTCACAGCCACATAGTTTTAAAAAAAGAAAAGAAAAGAACCGAAACAAACCCCCCAAACAAATAGTAACAAAGAAACCAGCATGGGGAGTCTGGCAAACACATCCCCCAAAGGATCTCCCTTCGGGAGACAGGAGGCCGTGGGTCAGGATCAGAGCCACGGTGTCACAATCCTGGGACAATACTTTCCTGGACAGGTGTTTGCATGCTGGAGCCTAGGGTCTGGTCTTAGGTCTGGATTTTTTTTTTTTTTTTTTTTTTTGCATCTACAGGACGTTTTAGAGGAGCAGAGTTTCACTGACTGGTGGGGGTGGCGGGGCTCTGGGCCACTTCGTCTGCCAGCCTCCCCTGCATGCTGCCTCAGGAACACGTTGATGCCCTGTGGTCCACACTGGCTGAGAGACCCCCCGAAGGAGTGGCCTTCCGCGTGGGGCCGTTTCCTCGGGTTAGGGACCCATCCCCGTTTCTCTGGCACTTGGAACCAGGCACGGGAGACAGGAGGCATGTTAGCAACTACAGATCGGGACATCAGGGTCCTCCAGCTCAGTTACCCCTGGTGGAAAAGCCCAGGGCCAGAGCAGGAAAAGGACTTGCCCAGGGTCACACAGCAGGTCTGGTCAGAACTGGGGATGGAATCCTACGAACCCCCAAAAGATGGCTCTTTCCCCACAGTCCCCTGCTAATAAGCAGTTGACAGGCACCAAAGAGGGGAATGAGGGGCAGGTGGGGGATGGGTGGGGGGCTGGCCAAGGCCCAGAATGAAGCAGAGGTCCAGCCAGTGGATCCTGTCCGTTCTTGCGGGTACATTGGGCTCCACTTTGTCGTCTTGTTTGATCCCCCATCAGCCCTGCAACATAGGCTAGGCAGGAATATTTCACCCTTTAACTGATGGGGAAACTGAGGCTGGAACAGAGGCCAGACTTTGTTTCGGAACTTGCAGCATCCCCCGTGAAGGCTGCACCCTCACCCATGGCTGAGGGATGGCTGTGGGAGCCGGCAGCTCACAAGAGAGGCAGGCGGGTTTGTGGCTGGGACGCTGGGATCACTAGGCCTTACTGGGAAGCCCTCTGGACATGGGGCAGACCAAGGACCTGCCCCTGGGCCTCGGCCACAGGGTGTCTGCCAAGGATAGAGGCCAGTGATCAACCAGTGTGGAGACCAGGAGGTCCAGGCAGCCTCTTTCCTGGCCTGAAGCCCCAGAAGAGCCTGTCTCACCTGTCCCCGGGGCAGCAGCAGTCGTGAAAAGGGCCCAGCACGCAACCCATGATCAGGGAAAACTCAGAAAGTCCTGGATCAAACATCCCCCCACCCCTCCAGTCCTCCAGCCGACACCCAGGACTCCCCAGAGGTTCAGGGGAACCGGAGCCTCCTCCAAATCCCTGGGGATGTGGCCCTTCCTCCCCTAAAATCCTCCAGAGGGGACAGTATCTCATGCTGGCAAAACACGGCCACACAGAGGCCAAAAGCACAGAGAGGCGGCAACATAATTCTGAGTCGGACACTGAGAATACAACCTCTATTTTTTTTTTTTGTCCAAAACATGGAGATTGGTTTTGCTGAGTGTTTTTTCTTCTTTTCTTTTTTTTTTTTTTTGACATACTTACTGCATATAAAGTCATGCAAAGAAAACAGTGCAGACAGTAGATCCTAGTGGATGTACCACGGCATTCCACATCAGAGTCAGTCCCGGGGGGGAAGAGGGAAAGAGAAAGGAAAAGGAAGAGATTCGAACCCATGGCTGCAGGACGAGGTATGAAGAGGAGAAATTCCAATGCTCTGCTTGGACCAGCAGGTGCGGAGGGGAGAGGCAATGGAGACACATGCTCATGAACCCCCAAAGACTGGGGGAGGGGCTGGGAGGGCAATAGAGGCGGTGGGATGAAATCCTGGGAGGCTGGGAAGCGTTGTAGTAGGAACCTCAGTTTGGGAGGCAAGCAAAAAAAAAAAAAAGATATTTCCATCTTGACAAACCTCCCCCCACTCTCTCCGCTCTGATTTGCTATTTCTTAGCACTAACATCTGGTGTATCTGCAGTCCTGAAAAGGAACCTTAGGACCAAAATGTCAACGAGGCCCTCTTCCCCTCACCTCCGACACCCCTCCATCCCCTGGGACTCAGTACACCTCGATCCCAGATAACCACAGGTGACAAAGTCCATCTCAGAGATGACATTAAAAAAAAAAAAAGACCTGGAACAGAAAAAAACTACCCCTCATCCCTCCTCCCACGTCCCTTCCCAAGCCAACCCGACCTTCCTCACAATAATTTGAGAGGTTTAGTTATCACATAAATATCCATGAACGCAAAATCCATTTAGGAAACACACAGAAGTTTGGCTATAAAAAGGCATGCGGTCCAAGTTGGAAGTGATACCTAAGCGTTGCCTTCTTTGCCCCCAAAAAGCAATCAGATTCTCTCCCTTAGATGTGATGGAGCTGGAATTCTCCAGGGCTGATGGAGGGGTGGAATGGGCGTTACTGTTGGAGGTGATCGTCAGCCGGAGAAGAGTGAGGGCACCCTGAGACGGTCTCGTGCTCCACACGCTGAGGGGAAGGGCCGCAGGGACACGAGCACAGGAAAGAGCGGGGGAAGAGCTAGGGAGGCAGCGTTGGGGGTGAAGGCTCCTGGTGTCTGCTCCTCTCTCACCCTCTCCCCCAGGGCTGGCTCAGGGCTTGGGGAGACCCTGCAAGGGGAGAGACAGGGAGATCCCGGGCAGATGCCACCTCCCTCCTGATTCCACCCCACTTTTTCCTCAGCCCCTGGGGGATGCACAGCTGGGCATTCTGGCCTATAGCCAAGGCAAGAGCAGGCTCCCAGCAGCCAGGAGGGGGGGTCCTCAGAGCCAGCACCCAGGGCATCCAGGCCTGAGGAGGCCCCGGCCTGGCAGGAGACGGAGAGTGACAGGTGGTGGCAGGGAGATGTGGCGATTTGCTCTGAAGTCGTGATAACTTGTGAACAGGCAGGTTTTCTTGACGCAGGCGTGGCAGTGATGGTGATGGCGGTGGTGGTGGCATGGGGTGACGTGATTGGGGGAATTCCAGCACAATCCAAGTGGGAGAACCAGCAGCCACATTCCATGAATGAAGAGAAAATCTCTGCGGTTTGGGGCCCCCAGCCCGGTCCTTCAACTGTAAGAAACGGTACGCGGGGTGGGTAATGCAGTTGCTTCCAGGGGCTTGTCATCTTTTCCTACCGCAGCCACCCCCCCAGCCCCCCACCCACGTCCTTCGATGGAGTTGGAGCTGCTTCCTGTGGGTCCCACCCAGCTTTAGCCTCCATCCCCTTTTCCCGGGGACCTGCAAGGTCCTCTCTGTGGTCCTCCAGCCCCCACCCCATGGCCATCCAGCAGCCGAGTCCCCCCAACATGTCCCCCTCCAGACTGATACCGCCTGTTCCTTTAGATTGTCTCAGATGACAGACTGCGGCAGGGAGAGGCTCTTACTGGGGCAGGACGGAAGGCGCCCCAGATCTGTGGAAGTGCACAATTTGCCATTTGCCGTCCCGGCGGTGCCACACTCGGGTCTCCTCCGACTGGGCCGTGCGGGGGATGCCACCCGCATCCAGGTACTGCGTGATGCGGATGTAGGCGATGCAGGCCGACTCGTCGCCCATCAGGTGGATGTGAGGGTTCAGGATGGTGGTGTGCACGGGCTTGCTGTTCCGCGACCACACTGGAGGTGGGGGTGGGAGGGGGCAGAGGAGTTGTGCCTGGGGGCCTTCTTCACTTCCTTCCCTGCCTGTCTCCCAGTGACCCTCTCAGCAGAGGCACCCCCTCCCCCCACTGCTTCATTTCCACAGGAGGAGTGTCTGGGACAGAGCTTCTAGATGACTAGATCAGATCCCAGCTAACAGACACTGGATTTCAGGCATGCCAATTCTTTAAACACAGGGGAACGAGATTTTAGAATCACAGTATCTCAGACACACAGAAGTATAGGACTATGATTGTAGAATCAGATGAACTTAACACCAGCGTCTCAAGCCCAGAGTCCCTTCAGAGGCCAGGCAAGCACATAAAAGAGGCTGTTGAGCTGGGTGTAAGATGCTAAATGACAACAGACCCTTTGCCTCGGGCTCAGGGAGCCCTAGCAGTGGTGGAGACTGGTGATACCATGTCCCACCTACAGAGGGCGCCCTGTACAACGATTCCCAGGCGGTTGATCTTGAGTACAGCTGACCCTTGAACAATGAGGGGGAGGAGAGGAAGGAGGGGGAGGAGGGGGAGGAGGGAGAGGGGGGAGGGCACCCACCCACCCTCTGCACCGTTGAAAATCCATATATACCTTTTGACTCCCCTAAAACTTAACTACTAATAACTGTTGACTGGGAGCTTTACTGATGTCAGTGGTCGATTAACCCATATTTTGTACGTTATTTGTCTTACGGGCGATATTCTTATAATAAAGTAAGCTTGGGGAAAGAAAATGTTATTCCTTAATAGGGAAAAGGAAATCCATTTACTGAACGGCGCTGTACTTATTGGAAACAGTGCACACATAAGCGGCCTGCACAGTTCAAAGCCATGTCGCTAACAGGTCAGCGTCATGACTGGTACCCACATTGCCACACCTTCTGATTTTTTGAGAGAATCTAGAAACCTGGGTTTTGATGTGAAAATGCCTCATTTTTTATTAGTAGTATTTAATTCAAATTTAAAACATCATGCTAGCCACATGAAACATGTACAGTCCAGATAGATGGCCCGAGGAGCCCTCATGTGCCACCCCTACTGGCAACAGAATGGAAACCTGGGTAATAAAACTGGAGAATCTTAGGGTCTTAAATCGTAAGGATGGGATTAGGGGTCATGGAGCGAGGTCATGGAGTTCTCCAGAGTTAGGTGGAAATGTGTAACTCTTGTAATCACGACCCAACTGAGAAAGGTGCCTGAAACCTGCTTTCTCTCTGCAGAATATGAGCTACGACTGTTATTGTTGTTGTTGATTACTTTGGTTCTGAGAACTCTCAATTTTTTTAGTAAGATAGAAAACAAAAGCACAGAAAGACAATGACTCAGGGAGGGGCTGGACAGGGGTCCCCGGGTCCCAGGCTCCAGAGGAACCCTCATGCTTTCTCTTGGTGGAGCCCAGATGCAGGTCCAAATAGCATAGAGAGCTGATTTAAACTATATGCTGCCCGTCTCCTCCCTTGGAGATGACACTTCAAAAATCTACAATATTAAAAAGCCCCCTTCCTCCCCCATCCTTTGATTCTGATGGCCAGCCAGGTGTGGGAACCACTGATTTCCTAGAAAATGTAAAATGTCCTTTTTTTTTTTTCAGGATGACTGAAAGCATCCCTAACATTATTATCACACTATACCCGGGCTTAGCCTACAGAACTCCAAATCACTAAGTCTTCCATAGGAAGACTAGACTGATAGATGGTTTCAGTATGGGGCTCTCAGAACGTAGAGCTTTTGCATTCTAGGCTTGGGTGTGACCTCAGAGGTCGGAGGTCATCCAGTGGCCCTCCTCCAAAATGCAAGGGGACCTCCTCAAGCATCCTTGACGGCAACCAGGGCTGGAGGCACTCCAGACTGTCTAGTTCAATGCATCCGGTTAGCACATGGGGCAGCTGGGGTCCAGAGAAGCAACCTGACTTGTCCCAAACTGGGCTGCTTTCTGAAGGAAATGCAGTAAAGCCTAGAAGAAGTTAGTCTCTCCAGATGGGATTGAATTCGGACAATCCAGAACCATCTCAGAAGGGACAGACAAGCTCAGCATTGTTGAGAGCGCTGGGCCTTGCTGTTGTCAGCAAAGGCTGGGGTTCTGGGGAACATGTGTAAAGAAACGACCACCTTAATTTGGTGTCTCTGAATAGACAGTAGCCTTCTAATATCCCGCCTCATGGGTAGCGTGGGAGAAAGGGCCAGGTCCTCCAGCACCGGCAGGGAAAAACAGGCCAGATGATGAGACGTGGCCTGAGGCAGGCGGTGACTCCGGGTCTTGCTCTCATGGGCCCTTTGGCGTTCAAACCTGCAACCCGGGGGCCTGGTGCCCTGCCCGGACGCAGGCCAAGAGTTGGCTCAGCCTTCTCTTTGTGTTTATTTTCCTTTTCCATCCCTGAGCCTTTAGAGCTCAGCCCGGTTTCTATTCTACTGGCTGGGGACTGGGGAGTCCACTCTGTGGAACCAGCACCCCCAGAAGACAGACCTGTACAGAGATGGCCATGGTGATTGGTGAGGGAGCCCCAGGGTGATGGGGACACTTGGGGTCCAGCCACCTCTCTTCACATGAAAACTTAACCTCCATTGCTAGCCTTGAAATATTGGAGTTTGATTAATCAAGGGAAAATGCAGCTTCCTTCTTTGCAGCTTTTTGGGGGTGCTCTTGAGCCCCTACCCTGTAAGAGGTGGTCAGATTGGGTGCAGGCAGGAGACAAGAGTCCTGCTGGGAGGCTGCTAACACATAGTTAAGAGGGGGTGGCATGGGGTAAGAAAGGGAAGGAGTGAGTCAGGACTGGCCTCTGCCACTGACTTTCTGGGTTCCTTTGGATGAGTCATTTCCCCTCTCTGGGCCTCAGTTTCCCCTTCAGGGTGTTGTAGAGCGGGACTAGATCCTTTTTCAGTCACTTAAGTGTCACCTTTGTTTTAGCCACCTACACGTGCCACTGTACTGACTTCATTAAAATATCCCCTTAAACCAATGCACTTTATCAATTTATGTCAATTTATTATAAAAGAAACCTTTTTGGTAAAGTCAGTAACAAACAATCAGTATCATAGAGCACAATTTTAATCGTGAGTCCAGGGTAAATGAGACCAAGTTCTGAAATCCTAGCTCCGTGTTCTTGCCTGACAAGGATCTGAGCCTGAGACTGTTGTCTCTTTGCTGAAGCAGAGTGTTAGAGATGTTTAAGACCAGCGCCCGGCTGAGCCTTTCCCCCTGATGAGACCAGATGTGTTGGAAGAGAAACTAGGAAGGAACCAACTTCGTTGCTGTGCGAACCAATGCTGCTTCGAGTGGTGCCCACGTGCACGAAAATCATCTTGGGCACCCTCGGTGGCATATGCCTTCCCTTTGGGGTACCCTGGATCTGCGATGTCTCAGGTCCCGAGCTAGGTGAGTGTAACCTACATGTGCTTTGGTTTGTCCCTGTCTGACCCCTGGCCAAGATGAGACCTGGACACAGGCAGAAAGCGCCCTTGGTCAAGGCCCAGCCTCAGCCCCCTGACAGCCCCTGGTTGCAAAGCTGCCAGGGCCCCTCCTGCAGAGGAGAGGCCCAGGAAGGACAGACATGCGGACAGAGACCGGGACAAACAGGCAGGGGCACAGCAGTGTGAGCTCAGGTCCCTTCCTCCTCCCTGGACTGCCAGCCCATAGGTGTTAATAGCCCATGAGCCAGCTCGTGACCAGCTGGCCAGCTGGGGTGGCCCCAGGTGTCTAGATTGCTGCAACTTGGATACATGCTCTGATAAGAAGGCTCCCGTATCTGCACAATGGGAATAAAGTGTCACCCCCAACCCTCCCCGGGGCAGGGCAGGAGAGGACTGGGAGCGCTTGTCCCATGTCCCCATCCTCAGCCACAGGAGGGACAGCGGGCAGTTGGATGGGCCCAGGTTATGAGAGGGAACCAATGTGGTACCAACCCCTGTCCACACGGGGTCTTCCTCTTCGCGGGGGCCCTGCCTGTCACCCTGCTGTGCCATCCGGCAGGACATGGAACGGAGAGCAGACAACAGGCACCCCAGAGAGAAGGGATTGCTCACGGTTTTCAAAATAGAATCGATGGAAGTCCAGGCCCTCGACCAGGTTCCCCAGGGCCTCGGGTTCGAAGGCGGTCATCCCGGGGTCACACATCTTCCTAGGGGGGGAAGGCAGAGGGAAGAGGAATTGGGGTAGCCTCTTGGGGCCACCCTCCAACTCCAGGGCCTGGACTGGAGGAGGGTGGGCCTGAGAAACCAGAGGGATGGAAGCCACCTCCCAGGATCAGTGACGTCAGCGGGCGGGACAGGGCTCGCCTACTGTGCTGTGAGGCACCCACAACCATCCCATGGTGGCACTGGGAAGCCGGGGTTCAATTCAGGTCCTGGCCCTGCCGCACAGCGGTTGTAAGATCCCCAGCAAGTGGCCTCACATCACCCAGCAAAGATGCCCTGAGTGGCTGTGAAGCCTTGTGCAGAGCCCTCAGGCGCAGGCTCCAGCGACTCAGCCTGAGCGCAACGCTCCACCCTGCGTCTCCCAGCCCCCTGCAGCGGGGCCTAGAGGGGTCTTTCCCAATCTGTCTTCCTGGGGGAAGGACTTTTCCCTTCACATGGAAGTGACTTTTGCTCACCAAATAGGTACATCCCTGGAGGGGGTGTGTTTTGCTACTTTAAAGATGGCCATTTGGCCCTCAGCGTGAGCCTCAGTTTCCTCTTCTGTAACAGGAGGAAAATAGCATTCCATCAAGTTTTTCATGCCTGGGAGGAAGGCACACAGGGTGTGGGGAGGAGGCCCTCTGCTGTGTATTTTCAGCTCAGAGCTCCCTTCCAGTTCTCAGCCTTCTGGGGAACCCCCTCAGCCAGGTTGAGGAGGAAAAAAGCCGTCTTCCCCGACTGCCAGGTCTCCAGGATCTGTGGGACGACCCAGACCCTTGTGACAATGACCGTGAAGTCAGGGACAAGAAGTACTTCCAGAGGAGCCAAGAGCCCATGCCCAGGAAGGAGCCAGACACACTGGAGGAGGGGTATCAGGCCCAGTATCGTCTGAGCTGGTCGCTGGCTCCTGCCCCTCAAATTCTCCAAATGGATTAGCAGGGGGTGGGGGGGAGATTGCTGGGGACTCTGCTCAGACCATATGGGATGCTCGGGACCCTTCAGCTCCAGAATCGTCCAAGGCAGGCTGGGGTCTGAGCTCTGCATGTCTGGGAGACAGCACCCCCACTGGAGGAGCCCTTTCCAGGAGGCCTCGGGATCCCTGCCTCTGAAGGGACCCAGAGACCACCTGCTCCAACTCCATTATACATCTGGAGACACTGAGGCTCAGTGAGGGAGGGATACACAGGCCTAGACTCAGGGTACGACAGGCTCCAGGGGTCACAACTGAGTAGCCTGCAGATGTCAGAGAAAGTGACATCACAGAGCTGAGAGGGGGTCCCTAGAAATGGCACTGGTTGGGGGGCTAGAGTCCAGAGAAGCCCCCTCTCTTTCCCTCCCTCCTTGGCTGTATCCTTCCAGAGATGCTCCATGACTCTTCCCATGGCTGATTTAACCACAGGGCTGGCCACAAAGCCCATCCAACAGCGTGTGCTTTTATGCTTTACCCAGGTGCACACGTGCATACACACCTGCACATGGCCCTTATGCACACAGTCACAGACAGGCAGTGTAGACAAATGTGGTCTGTCTCACGCCTGTTCCTTCTGGAGGCCTTGTTCCTCTAGTCGTAACCAGTAGATTATGGGGGCCTTGCCCCTCCCTCCCCGTAAACCCTCCCCCAATTTCAATGTACCTGGCTTGCCAAGCCTTTGGGAGGCAAACTTCAGCCCCCGGGAAACGGTGGAAACCAGGAGCCAGCTGCCCAAGAACCAAACCCCAGCTCCGTTACTTCATCTGAACCCAACAGGCCAGGGTCATTCTGCCTCAGTCGGCAGCTTTTGTCCACCAGAAAGCAAATGTGGGGTCTTGTCAGCCGTGCCTGAGTCGGTGAGCATCCCCCCTCTCCCTGGGGTCTACTTCTGGGTCAGACCAGGAGGTGTGGGGTGACCACTAGGGGGCACTCTGGCTCAGCCTTTGCACACAGCGGCCCCTTGAAAGGCTGGTCCAGGTGTGCAGGGGACAGTCTCATACCACCTGTTTCATTTTATATTATTTCTGGACACTCTGCCTTTTCCACCAGAGGATTTAAGGTTCTATTTTGAGGGTCTTTGGCTCACCCCTGCTCACTGGAGGACACACCCTACCCTGCCCACCTGAGGTCAGAGGCCCGAGGAGCAGGCCCACGCAGCAGGTCTGAAGACCGGCCCGCCTGCCTCCCCTCCTTCCCCATTCATCTCCTGAGGAGCCCCGTGCTGTGGTGGGGACCACCCCCTCTTTCCTTGGGGAAGCAAAGGAGTTTGGTTGGAGTCCCTCCTGAGGAATAACTTAGGAGGACGAGAAAGAGAGGGAGGACCGAAATGCGATGTACTATGAACAGAAAACTTCACTAAAGCATAAAGTCTAAATGCAAAACAGAAATATGAGCTCAGTCTGATTCACGGCTCATGCAGAGGGAGCGAATGAGGGTCAGAGACCAGGACCCCTGAAGTTCACCATCAGCAACCCCCCCGCCCCACCACGATCCAGGCATGACATGCAGAATGGGCCCAGCCAACTCACGTGTAGGACTCAAAATCTCCATTGCTTATGGCTTCGATCAGCTGCTCCGTCACTTTTATGATCTCCTGTTTCCGCACTGTGAGGCAGGAGGGGACACAGAGAAATGATAGGAATAGTGATGGTAAGGAAGCACCCACTGCCGTTTTCTGAGTCCCTATCATGCGCCAGACACTGTGCTAGAACCTGAGGGCCTTGAGGAGACTGTCTGCTTTATATTCACATTCTCCCTGGGAAGTAGGTATCACGATTCCCATTTCACGGAGGTAGAAACTGAGGCCCAGGCAAGTGGGAAAAGGTGTGAAAGTTCCCTCAACTGCAGAGAGCAGAGCCAGCGTCCCAGGTCTTTGCCTCAGTGAGGCATGTGTGGCAGACATTCTGATGTTAGCTCTGATTTGAACCCGGGTTGTGTCCAAAATATGCTTCTCCATCCCCTTGCTTTGCCACTTGAATCAAAACCAGGTCAATGGCGGGGGTTGTCACTAGTAGCCATGAACCAGGGCCCCCCAACCCGGGCCCATACTGGGGACCCCAAGGAAAGTCTTAGGGCTTACTCATCCCTCAGGTCTGGGTGAGCCTTTTGGTCCATTTGGGTGCCTGTAGGAATCAGGCTCTGAGCTGTTCAGAACTTTCTAGGCATTAACAAATCCCAGTTGCTGAGACCTTGTCTGAAACACTACAAACAGCTGGTCTTTTTGGACAAGTTTGGGCATCAGCTTTCTTATTAGATGTGTGCTGTTCTGAGCCCCAGTTTTCCCATCTGTGAAATGGAAACACCACCACCTCTCATCCCTTCAGTGCCAAACCCAGACTTGAGGACCAGACATAGTTCATGTAAGTGCTGGCGCAGGTCCTTACACGGTGTATAACAAGGCCATGGGGTTGTTTCCTGGTCTGTCAGACAGAGATGACAGTGCCCCCCGCCCCCAGCAACCAAGTAACGAGGGGGATGAGGTGATGTGCACGGAACGTCCAGGCACACAGTAGGTGCACATTTTAAGTTTTCTGCCTGCCTCCTCCTCCACAGGTTGCCACACCTGCTCCTCACAGACACCCCAGGAGGTTGCAAGGCCAGGGCCCCCCTCTGATCCCCAAGGACACTGGGCCTCCAAGACAGAGGAAGGGGGAGCTCCCAGCAGGGCTGTCTCAGCAGAGGCCTCGCCTGGTTCCCTGGGGGCAGGCTCCCCCTACCCCAGGCCCAAGCCTCAC
Organism: Suricata suricatta; assembly: GCF_006229205.1. Taxonomy (NCBI): domain Eukaryota; kingdom Metazoa; phylum Chordata; class Mammalia; order Carnivora; family Herpestidae; genus Suricata; species Suricata suricatta. Next base: position 107,165,618 of record NC_043705.1, on the reverse strand, counting down.
TTCAAACCCCGTCAGTGCCCGGGCCTGGCCTAGCGGAGCAGCCTCCCGTGAGGTTCAAGGGCGCATTGCCGTTTCTCAGTCTGGGGCCGAGGGAGGGGACCGAGCCTGGCTGAGGTCCCGTCCCTGCCTGTTTCCTCACCATTGCGTGCACAACCCCACCCCGTCTCACGCCGAGGAGCATACCTCGGGCCCAGAGGACACGGGGTCCTACAACATCAAGCTGAAAGAGCCCTTGGGGACCAGGACTCAGCCTCCTTATCAAACTTTTGGGGAAATGGAGGCCCAGCACAGGGGTGACTTGCCCAGGGACATAGAACATATTGGGTACAGAATTTGGCTCTGAGCCCCGGGCCTTCTCCATAGACCCACCCCCCACCCCCACCCAACATGCTCCCTGATGCATCAGGCTCGGATGCGCATCTAGTTCCCAACTCAAATATGCGCTCTATGGGAGAAGCTGGGCCATGGCTGCCCGTGTCCCACGGGGTCCCTGCACCTGGAACAGACCAGACCTGACCCCCACAGGCATTCATCACTGAACGAACGAGGGCCCCGGGCACTGCGTTGTGTGCTCTGCCTCATAGCACAACTTCACGTGGCCATCGCCTCCACATTGGCGACCAGCAAACTGGAGGTGAGAGAGGTTGGCCAGTCTGCCATGGTGGGCTGACTACCCCAACCAGGGTTCGCGGCTCTGAAGCCCACCATCCCATTCTTGGGGCAGGGGCCCTGTGCCCAGCACAACTCTTGGCACACAGTGGGTGCCCCTTAGATGTGCTGGTGCTTTTCTTCCAAGTCAGTACCACACAGCAAGGGGCTAGTTCTTTGTCTCCTGGCTCTGCTAAGATTTTCCAGGGCTGGGGATGAGCCTGTCTTGGGCCATGAGCCCTGCCGCCCTCACCCTGGGGCCTTGCCTGGGGCGGGGGCTGAGGGGCAGGAACGAATGAATCAGTGGGTGGACTGAACCGGGGCCTGGGGCTGCTGTCTTCACCCTGTGCCCTAGAATTGCCCAAGTTGCCAGGCGGTCTCTGTCCCCAAGAGCCTGGCCTCCTGGCCAACTCCACCCTCCCTCGTGGAGACGGAGGGTGGGAAGAAACCCATCGCTGCCTGGAGATGCCTCATTCACCCCCACACAGAATCAGGGATGATCCAGAGGGGGCCCATGTGCCCTGGGCAGGCCGTCTGTGGCACCTCCTAGCTTTTCTGCACAGACTTTGCCATTCCTTCCAGCCTGACATTGCACGAGCCTGTGCTTAATTAGTGCGCTGTGTCCTGTGGGCAGCCTCTCACACCATCCCAGGGAGGCTAGCAGAGCAGCCAGAGGCATGGAGCCAGAGTCCCTGGGTTCGGATCCTGATTCTGCCCCTTAACAACTGTGACCTTGAGCAAGGTGCTTCCGCGTGCCTCGGTTTTCCCGCACGTATAATGGAGCTGCTGATTGTACTTACCTCACAGGGCAGATCTGAGGACTGAGTTAAGAATGTATCAGTAGAAATAACTAACACATACGTGGCTCTCACTAAGAATCAGCTCCTGTTCCAAGCCCCTTCTATCAACTCATATATGTAAATAATGATGCACAAGATAAAGCATTGAGCATGGTGCCCAGCACTCCATAAGTGAGAGCTGTGATTACTGTCATCTGGAAATCTCTGCACTGAGAGTTTTCCTTGAGGACAGCCTCTGGTCTCCAGCTAGGGCAGGGGTGTTTCCCAGAAGCCTGATGCGTGATGGCTTCAGCTTGGTTGGAATTTGGGGGTCTGCAGCCCGCCGGGCAGCCGGCTGCACTGTTTGACGCCTCTCTCCATTTGCACTTGCCTCCTCCTTCTTTTAGGTCAGAATCTCTCCCCCCTCACCCCAAAAGCCACTTGTTACAGTTCTCTTACCCTTTCTGCCTCCTGGGGCTCTGAAGTGTGCACCTGTTTCCCCTAAGCCCCGCCTCCCTCTACCAGTCTTCTCTTTTAAGGGCTGAAAGCCTCCACGATAGGATTTGCAGGATCTGACATAAGCTGGCCATCCACTCTTTGAGCATCCTTGAGCTATTTAAATGCCTCTCTGAGTGTGAGCACACAAACCTCAAGGTGGCTTGAATATTGCAGATTCAGGTCTGGAGTAACACTCTCTGTCCCCTCCCCAATTATGGACATTTTACCTCTATTAATGTAGCCAGAGACAATGGCTAACCTGGCTCTGCCTCAAGCCACTCAGGGCATCAAGTTTGCCAACAGGGGAAGTCTAGTGAGCAGAAATCGCCCTAGGAGCTTCATCTCTGGGATGGAAAATCTGTCTGTCTGTCTCTGTCTTTATGTCTCTGTCTGGTGCTTCCGAGATGTGGAGAAATTCACTCTGGTTTTGGGCTCCTCCCATGTCCTCAGCAGTCCTGTTGCCGTGTGAGAGATTCATCCTGCAGCCTCTCAGCAGCAAATCTCTGGCAATTCTCATCTGCCAGGTGTCCACTCATTCAATCCAGGAGTTCTCCCCACAGATGGGAAAGCTGAGGCCCCAGAGATGTTAAGGCACTCTCTCAAGGTCACACAGGCTCCTGAGGCTGAGCTAGGATCAGCCTTCCTGGCTGGTATTTCCCAGAATGTCTCTGCCCAGATTCGGGGGGCAGCTCCTTGGGTTTGGGGAGGAAATGAATTTTTCATGGGGTTGACTAGGAGGAGGTCAGGAAGTGGGAAGGAGCCTGGCAGGGCCTGGAGCAGCTCAGAGGCAGGGAGGCCTCTGCATGCAGCCTGAGGTGCTCTGAAATATTCATGCCTCTGTCTTTGCTCAGGGGAAAATGTTCCCTCGAGGATGACATTCCTAATTAACTTTAATGTTGGGTCAGAATCTGCCCCAGCAGCTGCTTTCTCACTTAGTAAGAAGACTTAACAAATTAACACCAGAAAATGGCTTTTTTTTTTTTTTTTTTTTTGAAACTTTCTCTGAGGCCTGAAGAAGCTGGGGGAGGCACAGGGCTCCTGTCTCCTGCCGGCTACAGGGAGAAGCTTCTGGCGGGGCCAGCGTCTCTTCCATCAGACATGGCCTTTTGCATATGGGAGAGTGAGCAGGGGGTGGCATCCCAGTGCTGCCGCTAATAACCTGGGTGCGCCCTTTCTCCCCGGGCCTCAGAGTCCCCGCGTGGAAGGGGCCTGAGTGGATGAAAATTTAACACATCACAAATCTTCCCACCCTGGTCTCTCTAGAGCAGAGGACAAATGTCTGCAAATGTGGGGCCTCAGAGACGCCAGCCGGAACCACTACCCTGTGTGGAAAAGGTCTTCGACCGTTTACACTTTACATTTACATTTACATTTCATTCTGTTCCAAATATTTCTCTGTTTAACGTATAAATATTTGTCTTACAATAATCATCAAGTAAAATGAATGCTCCAAGAAAATGTTATGTGGCCTCCTCTCATTCAGCCATAAGCTCCAGTCTGAGCAAAAAGAAATGAGGGGGCGCCTGGGTGGTTCAGTTGGTTAAGTTCAGTTTAGGTCATGAACTCACGGTCTGTGAGTTCGAGCCTCGCATCGGGCTCTGTGCTGACAGCTCAGAGCCTGGAGCCTGCTTCCGATTCTGTGTCTCCCTCTCTCTCTCTCTTCCTCCCCTGCTCACACCCTGTCTCTCTCTCTCTCTCTCTCAAAACTAAATAAGGACTTAAAAAAATTTTTTTAAAGAAATTAAAATGTATTTAACAATTACCATGTGCCAAATACTGTGTAACCCTGTGATACACAGCCTCTCATTTCATCCCCACTGCAATCTGCTGAGATCGATACTCTTGTCATCATCTCTTTACTGGAGACTGCGGCTCAGAGAGGGTGAGTTTGTTAGCCAAGGTCACCCAGCTAATGGACTGCCGTGAAGAGACACTGAGCCAGTTCACCTCTATGATCCCCGTCTGCCCTGAGACCAGCATTATGAAACCACAAGGAGTCTTTACAAAATCCCAGGGCCTCTTATCATTAAGACAGCGAACTTCCAACGTGGGGAAAGCCTTAGAAACACTATGTCTTGGCCATCACAAACCTATGGAATCAGAATCCAGAGCGGCAGGGTGGGGAATGTGGTGAGAAAATCATACCCGAGGGACTTAGAATGCAGACTTGACCCCAACAGAGAGTTTTTCTTCAAGATGATCTATTGTTTAAGTTTTTGTGTATTTTTGGGGGGGAGGGGAGGTGCACACGAGTGGGGGAAGGGCAGAGAGAGAGAGAGAGAGGGAGAGAGACTCCCAAACAGACTCCGCACTGTCAGCACTTGGGATCAGACTCTGGGCTGGATCTCACAAACCGTGAGATCATGACCTGAGCCGAAATGAAGAGCGGGATGCTTGACCTGCTGAGCCACCCAGGCGCCCCAAGGTAATCTGTTTTTGAAGGCTGCCATCGTGGAAGACTGGTTTGCTCTAGACCCACGCTGTGGTGATACAGTGACTGCCCCCACGCCCAGCTGGGAATGACCCCCCAGACGCCCCGCCGGCGCTCCGTGAGTGAGTGTAGGGACACTCGCAGCGTGGGCCTGCTCTCCCAAGGCATCCTGGCAGAGTCAGAAGGGACCCAAGGTGTCCTGTGTGTCAAACTGACCTTAAAGGCAGAAATGCAACTGTGCAAAAAAATCGGTTACAGAGTCAAATGCTCTTTCCCCCTTCACTGTATTCTTTTAGGGGCAAATATCTAAACTGAAAAACCTCAACGCAGGTAGGGCTGCAATCTCTCCAAGCCAACGGTGTCTCTCTAAATTGCAGACACTGCCCAGGTGCCTCCGACGTGAGCTGTGAGAACCCCCACCCTGGCCGGTCTCCCCGTCCACGGGCAGCACAGCAGGACGTCATTAACTCCTCTGAGGATTTGGGGCCCCGGGAGCTGAAGCCGCGTTCATCCTTGCTGCTCCAACTCCAAGCATGCTTGCGACACCCCGAAGCCTTGGATCCAAGGTTACCAGACGGGACCTGGAGCCGCGAGTTCACATCCTCATCCCACCCTTACGAGTCAGGGCACCTTGGGCCAATTTACTCCACCTGTTTCCCATAGAATGGGCTCAACCACAGCACCTACGTCACAGCGTTGTGGTGACGCTCTGGTAAGTGTAAAAGCCGTGAAACGGGTCTAGCACACAGCAAGTGCCCCACAAAAGGCCGCCACTATCCTGTCATGTCCTTCCTATTTTCTCCCTTACTCTCGGGTCACAGTTACCTGCCATTCTTCTCCCTCATCCTTCTGAAAGCCCTTGGGGACTGTGAGCCACTGGTCCCAGCAGCTCGTGTTTGGGGGTTGGTCTTCGGCAATGCTTCTCATGATCCATCAACTCAACTTTCTGAAGTGTTGTTTTCCCTTCCTTTCCTATCATCACTTCATGTTTTTTTAAATCAACTCATGCTTAATAATTCTTTATTTAAAGGAAGCTTATCGCTCAATGTGGGGCTTGAACTCTGAGATCAAGAATCAAGAGCCTTATGCGCCACTGACTGAGCTGCTCCTAAAATCAACTCTTCTTCTTCTTCTTCTTTTTTTTTTTTTTTGAGAGAGAGAGAGTGATCAGGGGAAGAAGGGGAGAGAGAGAGAGAGAGAGAGAGAGAGAGAGGGAGAAAATGAATCTTAAGCAAGCACCATGCTCAACATAGAGCCTGACACAGGGGCTCCCACGCCACTGGGATCATGACCTGAGCCAAAATCAAGAGTCAGACGCTCAACTGACTGAGCCACTCAGGCGCCCCCAGATCAGCTCATTTTTTTAAGTTTTCCAAAGGAAAATGTATACCACTATGATACATTTATGACATGGATATCTTAGTTTTTTTCCCCTAAGATGTACCAACCTGCACCTGAAACCCCCACAACAGGAAAAGCCCAACTGTACACTGCTAGGAGACCCACACCTCATACGGGCAAACAATGCCCCGCTGTATGCCCAGTCTGTAAGTGGCCACAGCCACATTCTCAGTGGAGGAACAGGACCCAGGTTGGTACTGGGGCCCCTCCAGGCCTGCGCTGTCAGTGAAGGAGGCCTGCTGGGTGGCCCCCGGGGCCCAGGCACTGAAGGCAAGGCCCGCCCCCCCTACCTTTGGTGTCTTCATCCTCAATGGTGGTGTTGGTACTTTCTGAAGATTCCTGCCAAAGAGAACATGGGAGGTGGTGAGGCCCGCCTGGCAAGCAGGACGACGCACGGCCACTTCAGGGCTATCCCTGCTGCCTGACTCTGTGGCCCGGTTTCCGTAAGCCTCACCGCCTCTGCCATCCGGATGCTGCCCTGAAAGCCCTGCCAGACCTCCAAGCCTAAGGAGGGGGAGGGCCCAGCTAGCGGGTGGCTGGTGGCAGGGGGCGTGGATGGAGGGATGGATGCGAGGAGAACCCTGGCCTTCCTGGAAGGGCTGGGAGGGCTCCCCGCCCTGTCTGCTTGAGGGAGCGAAGAGGGGAGGTGGGAGAGCAGAAGAGGCACGTGGTGGCCACAGAATGGGAAAGGAATACACACGTTGGCAGGAGAGGAAGAGAGAGAGGCAGTGAGGCCCAGTGTGAGAGAGGCTGGGCTTCAGGGGGAGAAAAACCACACAACTGAGGGAGACAGCGATGGAATCAGAAGAAGAGGGAGGTGGGCCACCATGCCACCACAGGGTCCCCTAGACAGAGGCACAGGCTGGTGGCTCCTCTGCCACGGGCAGGCCCTGGGTAGCTTCGAGAAGCTCAAGAAGGGCCTCTCTGGCGCCCACTCCTTGGGCCAAACCAAGCCCCGCCCTCGCCGCAACTGGCACAAACCAAGCCCTGAGATGAGTTCCAGAGCAGAGGGTGGGGAGAAGCGAGAAGCCGAGGGCTGGACGTGGGATGGGGTTCAAATCAACCTTCATACCTGAGGGGGCTCTCAGGTCTGCCACCAGGCTGTGGGGCTGGGCCATGGAGTTGGAGGTGTCAACAGAAACACGCCAACAACACGCACACACACACAACACACATGTTGTCACACGAGGCACACACGTACCGAGCACGCCCTGAGCACCCGCTCCCCGCCCCGGGTTCCCAGTGCAGCCTGCAGGAGGGAGCAGAGGCCCAGCATTTACCGGCGTTTGGGAGACGGCAGACACTCACCATTAACTGAACGCTGGAACTGGACTTTCTTTTCTGGAAAAACAAGGAGAAGAGATGGGACAGGAAAAGACACAGCGTGAAAACGGAAGGGAGCAGAGAAACGGCAGGGAGCAGAGAAACAAACGACAGGGGAGGTTTGGAAGGAGCTGGGCCTCGGGGTCATCCTGTGTGGTCCCTCGCCCCAGGTGGCCTTGGGACACGAGGTCAGGGCCACCAGCAAGAGCTGCCCTAGTACGGCCAGTCCTCTCTCAGCCTGAAGCTCTTGGGGCCTCACAGGCAGCTGCCTGGGGCTCGCTGTCCCACCAGCAAGCTCCAGGCTGGGCCTCGCTTGCCCCAAGACCCCCCTACACTGAGCTCAGATGGGGGGAAACCAATTCTAGGTCTTGGAGGCCAGTTGCCTAAGGCCTCCGGAAACCAAAGCTCTTGCCGGACGAGAGGGTGCTCAGGTCCGGAGAAGCGGCCCCGTGTCTCCTCCTAGACCCTCCCCATGTGTCTCTACTGAGAGACCCCGGCCTCCGGGGTGGGTTGAACGTCACAGTCTCTTGGGAAACTTGTCAGAAATAAACATCACCAGAGCCCCCTCAAGGAGTCTGATAACTAGGCCTGGGCGTCTCCATCTTAAACAGTATCGCCAGGTGACTTCAAAGCAGTCCTCTAAGTGGCCTTTGAAATCCTGCTTCCCAGTGACTGGCCTGTGCAGCTCCTTTACACTGATAGAGAAACTGAGGCACAGCCAGATGCATGGCTGAGCCCAGAATTCGAGTCTTTGGGCCCTACCCTCCCTCCTAGTCCAGCTTTTGGGGGATTTGTACCTTTGTTCCAACTATTGGCTGGGGAACCATGGGAAGGAGAGAGAGAGAGAGAGGACACATGTGGACACATGTCCTCTCCCTCTCTCACTCCTAAGCTAGGAGGTGCAAAGACTCACATGAAGGGAAGGCTGTGGGTCAAGACTGGTGCTAGTGTTGGACAGAGGGGAAGCTGGGGCCCGGAGATGGGCAGGGACCTGCCCGAGGTCTCTCAGCTAGCCGATAGCAGAAAGGAGGCTGAACCCCACGAGTGTAGGCTCCCTCCTCTGTCCAGGTCTCCAGGCCCCACAGCCTGACTGCACTGCAGAGGCTCGTCCTTCCTGGACACTCCGTTTGAGAGGCCTGGAGGCTGTTCTCACTGCACTGTGGGGGGAGCAGTGAAGGCCTTGAGATGCCCGCAGGGTAGGCCTTTGCCAGGGAGGAGGCATTGGCTATTCTCGGAGGATCCTTAGGTCTAATTCTGTGTTTTCTGACTGCAAGATCCAGGAGCCGCTGAGGGCCGGGAGCCTAAGCTCCTGCACTCTCCATCCAGGGCCCCCACAGACGTGGCCAAAGTGGCTGAGTGGGCACTCCCGGTCCCTGCATCTGCCCCGGCTTAGTGGGCAGTGTGACTCCCGCAGCCAGCAGCCAGTGGCCAGCCCCTCATGCCCTGTCCTAGGGTCGGCCTCGCTTCTGGCCAGAGCCTGGCCAGGCACAGTGCACGTGGCAGGGGACAGGCCCTCACAGCTCACTGTCAGCAGAAACCTGAGGAACGCAGGGGCCCAGGGTCCAGGCGGGACACGAGGAGGGAACATAGAGCAGAGACTGCGTCAGATTCGAACATACAGTGACAGGATGGGACATGGGGGAGAGGAGTCACAATGGCATGGATGGGACACCAACAGGGGGCAGTGAGTGGGGTTGAGGGGTGAGAGCGGTCGGCCGCTCCTCATAGAAGCAGAGGCTTTGACGTGGCTGGGAGGCGGGGCGGAGGGGGGGGGGGCTTCGCTTCTTGCAGACAGAAAGACTCGATTTCCCTGGATCACAAATGATGCTAATAACCCCGCACTGACCAGGGGCTTTCACCAAAAGTGGAGTCACATCTCCCAGGACCACGTGTAGAAGCATGGTTCCAGGGTTAGCAAAGACGGCAGAAAAAAAGTAGGGTCAAAGTTAGCCCTGCAAGGCCCATAGGGTACAACGTGGGGTCGTCTCTGTTCCCCAAACAGCCCTTCCCCCTCCAGCGTTGGAAGCACATCACTGGGGCTCCAGCAAAGCCTCAGATGAAGCCGGTGGTCTCCGTGGGAACCAAGTCGTAAGAAGAATATGTACTTCCCACTTGGGTGGAACGTGTGTTGTTTAAAGGAGCACACGGTGTGAACCAGCCCCCCCCCCCCCCCCCCCCCCCCCCCCCCCCCCCCCCCCCCCCCCCCCCCCCCCCCCCCCCCCCCCCCCCCCCCCCCGCTCCCCGCCAAGGCCCACTCTGGCGTGAGCCTCTCACCAGCCTTAGGAAACACCTGCATTCTTCCCTTGCACAGACGGCAGAGCTGATGACTCAGATCTCCAAAGGAAGGGACAGTGGGGCCCATCGAACCCACGGCTCCTCGACTTGAGGTCCAGCATCCCTCAGAGTGACACACATGTCTAGACCCACAGAGCAACACATCACTCCCCCAACTCCTGGGCAGACCGCCGCTTACTCCCATCTTCCAGCTGGATTTCTCCCCTCCTCCACCCCGCCCCCCCCCGCAAAAAACTATTCCTGGCCTTTGGGTTTCTCTTCATCCACACCAGAGCCACCTGAGAGGCCGCTCGGGGTCTGTCCTGCCCCTGCAGGAAGGAGTGGCAGTTTCTTCAGCTGTGCCCACGGGCAAGCCCTGCGGGTACTAGCCAGAGTTCCGCCATGCTATGGGATGTCCTTGCCCCCAGATAGCCTCTGCCTCCAGGCCTGGCCTGGAGAGGAGCCAGAAGGGAGCTTCATCCCAAGACCCAGTGTGAGGCTGGACCTGACCTCACACCCAAGGGTTCTGTGTCAGGGCCACGGCCGAGAGCCAAGAAGACAGGGTAGCCCTCCCTCTGCCCCTCCTCCTCTGTGGACTTAAGTTTCAGCCCACCGGCACCTGTGGCCTCTGCCCTATATCTTCCAAGTATGATTTTTCCCAGGGAAACACACTGGGGCCAAGAGGACCCCAGCTGCTCCAAACTGGGCCACCCTCGTATTGCGCATCCTCCCCCTCCACTACCCTTTCCAGTTGGAGGAGGGGAGAGAGTTTGACTCATGTAACCCAAAACAGCAAGGCAGCCAGAGCTCAATCCTAGATTCCATCGTAGGGTTTGGGATAGGTGTGTGTTAACTTTATAAATTGGAATTGTTGTTAGAGCTGTGTTTCCAAATACTTCCTGGATCAAACTTTGTTTTCAAGAGAAATCTTACTCGAAAGTCCAATCTAGAAAACAGAAAAGATAATACTGACTAGGAAGCATCTCATGAGCGAGCATCGCACGCCAGGACCCCTGCTAAATCCTCACCATACGCGTTCCTGCTTCATCCTCAGGCACAGCCCCGGGGGGCGGGAATCCCTTTTCCTCCCATTGCCCAGATGAGGACACACAGGCTCAAGGGATTGAAATAACCAGCTGAGGTCTGTAGCTGCTAAGTCCGCCCTGGCTCCCTTAACCACTGCGATGTCTGTTCTGTGGAGCTATTTGCCTGAAGCGGGTGTGAGACACCCAGAATCTTCTCTGCTCAGCCTCCTCCTTCCTGTCCCACACTACTTGCTGCCGGGGTGCCCCCCCTCCAAACCTTCAGGCTCCAAGAAGTTCCGTTTGAAAACCACGGACTTTGGCTGATAACCAACTACTTATGTGTTCTGCCAGTACCCAAGACAAGGAGGAGAAATGATTAGAGGGGGTTTTGTTGCCTGTCTTTTTTCTTTCTTTTTTTTTCTTTTCTGGTTGGAAAGCTTACATCTTGGAAATCATGGAGTCCACACGCACCCCCCCCCCACCTCAATCCATTGCACTTATGAGGAAACTGAAGCCCCCAGAGGACTAAGAGCAGAAAGGAGGCCCAAATCCTGGCTTCCACCAGCCAGCCCAGATCTCTCCCCATGCACCCCCTAAACCGAACCAAAGCCAATGGCCTGAGGCCATAAATGCTGCTACAATGAAGCCAGAAAGCCACCAGCCTACCTGGATGGCTGTGTTTGGACAGCATCCCACACTTTCCAGCGTCCTGGGCACAGCCCAGCCCTAGGGTCCTGGCCAGGCAGGGCTCTGAGCCCAGAAAAAGGCAGGGTCTCAAGAGAGGAGAGCCCACAAGGCAAGCCAGTGGCAGGGGAGGAGGGGGCTGGAGAGAGGCAGGGGGCAGGCCCCAGAGAGCAGAGGGAAAAGAGAAAGGAGGGAAGGAGGGGGCGGCAGGATATGGACGAAGTAGCTCGGGCATCGGGGGTGGGGACAGAGGGCAGGCCTGGGTCATGGAAAGGAGGGGATTCTTGGCCCTGAGCTGGCAGGCCTTGACAGGGGTGGGTGCCTCTGTCAGAAACTGGCTCTCCATCCTCTGTGGGCTTTGTGGGGCGGACTGGGGTGCACACTGGGTCAGGGGCCCGTTCCAGCCAGCCCACACTCGGGGAGGACGAGGTCACCCCTCACGATCAGCCCTGCCTCTTCTTTGAGCCCTCTCACTTTCCAGTCCTCCCGACCCAGAGAACCACAGGCATCTTCAGACCTGCCCCTTTCCTTGCACCCGCCCAACCCCCCTGGCCACCTGCCTCTCCCACCTCCTTTCAACCCTCCCTCCACCCCTCCCCCCAGCCCCCACCACTCCTGGGGACAGCCTGGCTGTACGAGTGGCCACATCGACCCAGAGCACCTTCAGCAAGGCCTGGGTCTTGCTCCAGCCCTGAAAGGCGGGCCCTGTTGGCGGAAACGCTGCCAGTTGCCGGCCCTGCCAGGCTCCCAGGGGCTTACCTTCACACCATCATTCTTCTTGTTTCCTCCACTCTTCCCTCCTGCGGAGGAGAAAAAGTAGAGGGTTACCAACACCAGGCAGGGCACCAAGGCCCACAGGGTGAGGAATAGCAGCATCCGCGGGCAGACGGAGGGCACAGAGCCGGCTCAGAGATCCGGGGGACACCTCCTCCTTCTGCTCCTCCTTCCTCCTTGGGGCCTGGACTGCCAGTGCCCCCCCTAGGTGGGCCTGGGCTCCCCCGTTCTCAGCAATCTTGAGTGTGACCCTATGGCCCCATGAGTTGTAAGAGGTGATCGATGTGTCCCAGGCCTGTGGGGTTGCCTTTTCAGCCCCGGGGATTCCCTCTGGATCCCAGTCACCACCCGTGCTGGTGGTGGCCAACCCGGAGGCCTGGCTGCCTGGCCGGGGGCTGGACGCTCCCTCCCCACCCTGGCCTGCTCTAATTTTAGCCCCACGCTGCTGCGGAGGTCATGTGTCAGCCCTGCCTACTCACTCCGGACAGCTGCAAGCGTTGTTTTGCCGGTGATGAGAAGCAGATGCCCCACTCTGGGGCCCATCCTTGCTAGAGCGCCCACCCCCTACAGAGGCCTCTCTATCCTCAAACTCCAGAGCCCCATGCTAGGGCTGGCTGTGTCCCTGGCGACTAGGAAAAGGGGGCCAGCAGTTCTCTGGGAGGCCCCTCCTCTTGTCGTTCCTCCTTCCCTCCCTCCTGGCCTCCTGGACAGAGCCCTTGGGGAGGGCAGCAGCCAGGAACTGGCAGGAACGCCCCGCGCGGCATCTGGCCGCTTCAGACTTCAAACAAATGCCTTAAGGTACACGAGACAGGATAACTATAAAGTGCTTAGCACAGCACTTGACCTGGATGCAGTAGCTGGTCAGTAAATGGTAGCCACTGTACGTCCTTCTCCCGGCGGCCTGGAGATGGGGAGCCTGGGGAAAGAGGCGGCACGGGACGTGGATGCCCCAGAGGCTCAGAGGGACTGGCTCATGCTAGCCCAGCTTCTCAGTCCTCGTATCTCAACCTGTGACCCCTTCCAGGCAAGTTTCCCTCTTACAAAGTACATGCAGGGGTGGGGGCCTCTGGATCCCGCAGCTGGGAGGAATGACCTTCATGCACTGGACTGGGGTGAACAGAAGCTTCTGCGAGCTTCATGGGCTTGACCGGGGTGTAGAGTGGAACGGGGAGAATGGCTGCCCCTCCAGCTTCAAGGGGGCCCTCTCAGCTCCGGCCCACCACCGCAAGACTGTGGGTCCCCTGTGATCACATGTTCTGATTTTCAAGAGAAGACAGAAAGCTGAGGTTTTTCTACAAAATCTCATTTGTAAGTGTCGGGACCTCTTTTCAAAAACACCAGTGGTTTATAACGCCCCTGATCCCACCAGTCCACGAAGAGATGGGAGCCGACCCATGGGCGCCATCCGGACTGGGGTTTCTAGAGGCGCTTCGGATGTTAAAAAAAGACTCTGACTGTCTGGGCGGCTCATCTTTCAGGTTTAGGAGCTGCAGGATCCTTGTCTGGGGAGAGAGCGGGAAGGCAGTTCCATGCGATGGGGCTAGCCCAAAGTTCCGGAGTTCTCCCACCTGTGGGTCTCATTCTTCCAGCCGGTTCAATGGGCCGATAGACTCTCTGGGAAGCTGGAGCCATAGCTTCCCAGAGCCGATCCCTTGCTGAGGGGCCGGCCAGGCGTCTGCAGCAGCCCTCTCCGGCTGGCCCAGCCCTGACCAGAGGGCCCCTCGGGTGAGGTTTGCTATATCTGCTCAGCTGCCCCGTCAGCTGTTCAGGCTCCCCAGAGAGATGCCTCTGGCAGGCGCGGACCTGGGTTCTCTCCGATGCGCCAAGGGGAGCTTCTTGCTAAGCCCCGATGCAAATCTTTTCCTTTTCTCTTTGGGGCCGCACGCCGCAGCTCAGGCTGTTGGGCACTCCCTGACTTAACCAGCTGGCTATGGCCAAGGCCAAAGGCCCCTCCCCTGGCTCCCTGGTGATGCATCTTTGTTAGGGGCTTACTCTGGGGTTGCTCAAAGCTGCACCACAAGCAGGCTCTGCCTCTCTCTGCCTAGCAATGGCCCCCACTGCCTTGTCACAAAGGCCACTTGAGTGAAAGCATGGGGACTGCTTAACACGAGGCTCAGTAACAGCGGGGAACAGGAATATTGCTGCTTCCTGGGCCTGGTTCAGTCCTGCCTGGATGCACATCCCGGTATTTGGGAGGGCTTCCCCGTCACGCTGGCCCAACCTGAGAACCCAGCACCACTGTGAAGTTGGGAAGTCAACCTTTCCTGATGGGCCTCTGGCTTGCTGACCTTTCACTTCTTGCCCCTTCTGGGTGCAGGTGACCTAAGCGTCCAGTCCTTGGTCCTCTGTAGCTCTCACTTTCCCCGGGCCCCTGGTCCAAGGCACCCAGATATCCAACAGGGCAATGCTCCCCAACAGACCTGTGCGGGATGTATTTGGGACTCTGAGGTCCCACCACCTACCAGAGAAGTTCCTGGTAGCCAGCATAGTGGTGAGAATGGCTCCCTGCAACAGAGAAGGAGGGGGCATGGGGCACAGGAGGTTGGAGGTGAGGGGGGAGAGGAGAGACAGAGAGATGGGAGGGATGGAGGGAGGGGAGGCAGGTGCTGCATTCAGACACAAAGCCAAAGCCTTCCGCCCTGCCCCTCCATTTGTCTTCGCCCCAGAGCCCAGAGACCGTCCCTGCCTCCCTGGGGAAGTTGGGGGGAGCTAGGCCTTAGCTGGCACAGCTCCTGGGACAGGGCCATCCTAGCAGCAGATATTAATAGGTTCCACTGGCCTGCCAGAGGTGGTGGAGAGGGCTCGAAGACACCTGTCAGTGGGGGCTCCTAAAGGCTATGGAAACGTCCTGCCTGAACCAGGACAGTAGACCTGACCTCCTGGGCCTCCTTTACCCTCCACCCAGTGCATTGAGTCCCTCACTCCATCATTGGTTTGTCCACCCGGGGCTCCTGGGCTCAGAGCCGTGGAGGGTTAGCAAAGAGAAACTCTTTTGTCTCGATGCGGGGGCTAGGGGATTGCCCTTCCCGTTCTGACACTGATATGGACACTCTCTGAGTCTGACAGTTCCTGATTTTTAGAACATGAAAAATGGTTCTGACATTCTGAGATTTTCCTCTGTGACAGGTCCCAGTGAGGGGCACGGGGGGGCGGGGGGCGCGGTGAGATTTAGTTCTCCTGGCATCAGGCAGGCCACCGCCCCCTCGGCCCATGTCCCCTTCCTGAGCCACCAAGTCAGACCTGGGAGCACTTGGTGAGGAGATTCTGAGTGAGCTGAGGCCTCAGCACCTGTCACTCGGTGTTCTGATAGCTTCTCTGCCCCAGCGGGCTGGGGACTCTTCAGTTGTTCTTGCTGCCTGCTCGTGGGGTCCCTGGCAAGGTCTAGACCAGTAGCTATCACAGCCCTAGGAGCACACACGACCTGCTGGAGAGGCTGGCAGGTCCGGGCCCACTTGGGCCCCACTGTGGCTTCCTCTGGGCAGTGACCCCTGCCCACGTCCCTTGGCTTGTCGTCCCCAGTGCCCGGCAGCAGCCGGGCCTCTCACGCCCCTGGTCTCCTGCCCCATCCCAGCTCACCTCCTCCCCAGCCACACTGGAACACTTGCAGTTCCCCTAATGGGGTCAAGCTCACCCTTCCGGACTTCTGCACGAGCTTTCCTCTCTGTCTTGGAACATCTAGAACATCCCTTTGTTCCAAGGAACGTTGTCACCACCACACCAACTCTACACGGCTAATACCTGCTTATCCTCTGGGGTGTCCGCTTAAAGGCCACTTGCTTAGACCACGGTCATGGCCCTGCTGCGTACACCCCCATCTCAGGGTGCACCCAGGCGCGGCACTCCCCACCGCCCCTTCTTGTTCTGCTTCTTTGTCTGTCCTTTCCACGGCCCGCTCCCCAGCCCAGAAGGTAGATGTGCAGGAAATCCTTGTTGACTCAGTGAAGGAAAGAACTCATGACTGAGTCTCTCAGCCTCTTTGGAGACCCAACCAAGCTACTCCGTGTCCGGGGGCCAGGGAGGGCGAGGACCTGTTACCTTCAGTTTTCTCCTGGCGTTGAACTTCTTCAGGCAGTCCACGGTCTCCTGTCTGTGCATGCAGGAGGCCACCGTGGACCGGTGCTGGAGGAAGAGGGGAGACGTCTGTGAGGGGAAGCCAGGCCCGCCCGAGGGCCCTGCCACAGGACATCTCTCGGAGATGTGGCCGGTGTTTGGGGGGAACAAATCTCTGCTCCAAGGGATGTTGTCACCACTGCAGGCACTGAGCGCCCCAGGCACCAGATATCCGGTGCCAGGAGCACCGCCATGAAGTCAACGCCTCCTGTCTCAGTCCCCCTGAGAACCATGGCCGCTCTCAGTCCCTCGTGACCCGCAGGGGTCTGGACCCTGGAGTCAGGAGGGGCTCCTGGGAAGGGCCCTGCTGAGGAAGGCTCACCGAGATCCAAGGGTGCTTGAGGGCTTCGGCGGCCGTGATGCGTTTGGATGGGTTGATGGTCAGCATCTTATTGATCAGATCCTTGGCTTCCGGGGTGACGGTGTCCCATTCCGGTGATGGGAACTGGAAGGGGCAGAGGGGCCAGGTTTGCCCAGCCTACCCCAGGCCACCCCTGCGATCCCCCAGCCCCTGACTGGCAGGGGAGCAGGCAGGGGTCCTATGGCCCATCCACTTGGGCATCAACAACCGGGAGGAGTAAGGACCCTCGATGCAGGGACCCCTCTGGAACCAGACGAAGGACAGGGTGCTTTCCCCCCAGGACAAATCAGAACAGAGGCCACATGGAAAGGAGGACTTCCTCTGTTTTTCTGAGGCTGTGCCTTATCCGGGGACCAGTGGGCCAGTGGCTATAGGCCAGACTTCAGAATCAGAAGGCTGAGTTTAAGTCCTGGCTCTGCCTCTGGGGCTGTGTGACTTTGGACAAGTCACGCGACCCTCCAGCTGCCCCTAGAGATGTTGTGAGGATTAAATGTGACATAAAACACATAGCACATAGCTTGAAAAAAATCAGCCTTATTGAAAATCAGTACAGCTTGGTCATTGGGAGCACAGAGGCTAGAGCCAAACTACCTGGGTTCAAATCCCAGTTCCACCACTTCTTAGCTATGCAGTGTGGGCAGTTATTTAACCTCGCTGTGCCTCAGCTGTCTTCTCTGTAAAATGGGACTAATAATCGCACCTATGTCACAGATTGGTATGAAGATTAGCTGTAATATATTTAAAGCATTTAGAAGAGCACTATGTTCATGTTAGCTATTATTATTATTTGTGTATTACTATTTGGGGGGGTGAGAAGTTGAGAGTCTGGCTTCTGGACCTACCCTCCACCTCTCATCCCGCTCTGATGCTATTACTGCCCTCTGGGGCTCCAGGCTAAATCCCATCACACAGAGGCTCAACCAGCAGGCGAGGCCCGCACATCAGCCCTGAAGCTCCACCCGCCCCACAACTAGAGAATGGCTGGGGGTCTAAGTGGGTGGGGAGGACAGGAGGGAGGCACAGGGGATGACAGGGAGGCTGGAGAGAGGAGGGACACTCACATCATAGGCGCCAGCTTTGATTTGCTGGTACAGGCGGTGCTGGTCCTCATCCCAGAATGGCGGGTACCCAACCAGCAGGATGTACAGGATCACCCCTGGGAAGAGGACCCGGAGAAGCCTCACCCCCCTGTGAGGAGGAGCCATGAAGAGGGGAAAGGATGGGAAAGGAGTGGGCACCAGAGGGGCAGGTGACCAGGGTGGGAGGGGGGCGGTGAGACAGCTTCAGGGCAGACTCACCACAGGCCCACAGGTCCACAGGCTTCCCATACGGGTCCTTCCGCAGCACTTCCGGGGAGAGGTATCCAGGCGTCCCTGCGAACCCTGCTCCCCAGACACCCAGACAGGAGCACGCACACACACACACACACACACACACACACGCGCGCGCACACACACACACACACACACACACACACAGGTTGGCACATTAGCCACCCAGAGCAAGATCCTGCTGGAAGAGGGCTGAGGTTGCCCTGGAGATGAGGAAAACACTCCTGCCCCCAAGAGTGGGTTAGGGGGGCAAGAAGCTCTCCCTGGCAAGACAGCAAAGCCTTTAGACCAAGCTGGACAGGTCCTCAGTGCACCTGTCACTACCCCACTCCAGAGCCTACAGCAGAAGTCATCAATCAATCCCAGAGTCCTTCCCGTGGGGTCCTGACTCAGCATCATACACTTCTAACAGCCATGCCGCAGCCACCATCAAGCTGTGTTGGCACTCTAGACAAAGTGTCCTTGCCATGTCAGCTACAGGCTGAACTGAATCCTTGCCCACTCCCCACCCTTGGAGGAGCAGGTCCCAGGAGAGCAGGAGGACTCTCCCCATCTCTGGTTTTGCCTTAAGTCTCTTTTCCTTTGGGGCTTCAGTTTCCTCATCTGTCAAATGAGGGATTAAGGATTCCTCCTTTCATACCTCCCAGCATTGATGAGAGGATCACTTGCAATAAACCAGCACCCAAAGTATTTTAACAAATAATCATAAGAACAGTTACTATTTCTTAAGTGTGTATGCTCTAAGCACGGAGCAGAGCACTTACATGCCTGGTCTCCCTCCTCACACAGCCCCGAGGAACATACTATTATCATCCCCATTTTACAGATGCAGAAATGAAGGCTCAGCAAGGTGACATGACTCGCCCCAAAGTCACACACCTCCTAAGTGGCTGGGTCAGAACTTGAACCCAGAGCTCTGGCTCTTAACCAATGATCAAAAGTGCCCACTAAGGGATCCCTGGCTGGCTCAGTTGGTAGACAATGTGACTCTTCATCTCAAAAGTGCCCACTAAAAAGTTCCCCCAGATAGCGGAAAGGACTCAGTTATGCTGAAAGCTCAGTACACTGGATCACTGGAGCTTAGATCCTGGCTCTACCCCGTTTAATCTCCCATGAACCCTTCCATGTGTTCCTTAGCCTCTGTTCCTCATTTGTAAAATCAGGATAATTAGCCCTGGGACCCAGGTTGTCCGGGGAACCCTTGGAAAACCTTAGCCAGTAGTGATGGTGCACGGGCATGTAAGGAAGCCATGCCCTCTTTCATGATGACCATGGCCCTATGCCCAACTCCCATGGAGATAGGATGGGCGACACCTAGTGACCAGAGGCTGAGTGGCCTGGGACCCTGGAGCCCTGGCTAGTGCATGAGCCATCTCCCACCTGCCTCTGCCTGGGCAGGGGGCTCCTAGGGGGCGACCTGTCAACTCGAGGCTGGCCCCCAATGGCCCTGCCACCCCCTGCCCCCACTCACCGAACCATGCCTGCTGCTCCCCTTCCACCTCTATGGCCAGGCCAAAGTCTGCCAGCTTCACCGCGGCACCCTTGAGTTTGGAAGCCAGCAGCAGATTCTCCGGCTTCCCAGGACCAGGGAGAAGAGTGAAATGGAGGAAGAAAGAGCCAGAAGACAGTGAGCAGATTCAGAATCTCACCTCCAGGGGGTCTGGGCATCTGGGAGGTGCAGCTGGACAATCCAGAGGTGCCCTGCACCTGCCCCTCCAGTGCCAGCCATGGAATCCTGAGCTTCAGCCCTCCAGAGAGGGGACGACCCTAGTGCAACACCTCTGTCTACTGCAACAGAAAGATCTTTCCCCACCACTGACCCCCTCCTCCACTTCACCTCAGGGTTTGGGGCTGGGGCTGAGGTGATGGCAGGGAGTTGGGGGAGTAGCCACCACTACGATAAAGGAAAAGGAGCGATATTTATTGCACTCCTACTAGGTGCCGGCCACCAGGCAAAGTGCCTTGCATATATCATCTTGATGATCACCTCAACAACCTTTGGGGCCAGCATTATTATCCCCATTTTCCACCGGTAGCCTTCCTACATTCCCCCAAACACTGATGCCCGTTCCCACCTCAGGGCCTTTGCATTTCCTGCTCCCGTCTGATTCGCTCCTTCTCCGAGCTCCATAGAGCTGACCTCTTCTCTTCATCGGCTCTCACCTTCATGTCAACCTCTCAAAGAATCCCTCCATAACTGTATAAAGGAGGAGCCCCCAGGTATCCTCTGTCTTAGCAACTTGTTATTACCTCTATAGATATCATCACAATTTGTAATGTTTTCCCCATCTCTTTATTCATTATGCCACCTCTATAGAAAGTGAGTTCCCTATAGAAAGTGCACCACTCTATCACCAGCACCTAAGATAGGGGACAGCACAGAGTGGGCACTTAATAAGTATTTGTCATGTGTATCAAGGTGAGGAAACCAAGGCTCAGAGAAGTTAAGTGACTTGACCAAGATCACACAGCTGATAGATAAGGCACAGAGCCAGAAAGGAGGCAAAGTTAGGCTCTCGAGCTATATTCTTAACGACCCTAGGCTGAGAGATGGCCTCGTATATGCTGCCTGGCCTCTGGGGCCCCAAGCCTGCTGTCTTCTGCTGGGTCTGGGGACAGGAAATCCCCCTACTCAGGACAGAGGGAAGAGGAAATGAATTCTGCAGTTAGATGGCCCTTGCATCTGACCCAGCTCCTCCATTTCTATGCTGTGGAACTTGGGCAAGCCCTGTCCCTTCTGAGCTTTAGTTTCCTCTCAGAAAAATGGATAGAGCCCAGCTCATGGAGCGGCGTGTGGACTAATCCATGTAGAGCACCTGGCAGTGGCCTAGAGCACGCGCAGGAGGAGACTAGCACTCACAGTTCTCGCTTGGGGCGGACTGGGGGGTGTGGGCTCCGACTCCCTGGAGACAGCTGCTTTCCTCTGACCCCTCCTCCCCGCCGGAACTTCTGGGGACCCCACCTCTGACCTTCCACTGTGGGACCCAAACAAATATAGCTCCATCTGCCCCCTCGTTAAGGCCTCTTTTATCCTCTGGGGACCACTTTCCCAAAGTGTCCTGGGCTTGGTAGCTGTCCTGCCCTGATTTGATGAATATGCCACTAATTAATCTATGCAGAGTGGCCTAAATTCATGCTGCCACTCTTTTCTCCTCCCCAGCAGGGGGTGTAGCTGTAATGGGAACAGGGACCCTCTGGGAGCGCACACTCGCCTGTGGGTCCAGACTGAGCTGCAGGGAGCTCATGTGACTCAGGTGGGAAGCCATGGACTGCTCCTGACAGTCAGAGGTGGGCAGGGGCTCTGGTCAGAGTGCTGCATCCCAAAGAGGGACCTGGGTCCCACTGGAGGACACTCAACGAGGGTGCCCAGGGAAGGTGCCCGGGATGAAGAGGGCCTGGAAATCCTGTCCTGGGTCAGAATGGAGGAGAACGGCCTGCAGAAGACTTAGCTGTCCAAGTGTCTCTGGGGCTGACCTGAGCTGGAGGCTTGATCTGCGCGGCCCCAAAGGGTTAGAACTAGGGTTCACAGTCAAAACCCCCACAGCAGGAAAGATTGAAGGAGCATTTCCCAGGAGTTCAAGGGGATGCACCATAAGAAGCAAGTTCATAGTCACCAAGGGCACCTAGAAGGAACTACTGGGGAAGCAGTAATTGCGTTGAGTGGCTTTTGGGCCCAGACCACCTTGGGCACAGGATCTGGGATCAGAAGGCCGAGGCTCCGGTCCTAGCTCAGACACAGCAAAACTGCGTATTCTTGGGCGAGTCCCTGAGACCCTCTAGGCTTCAGTCTCCTGCTCTGAACACTGAGGGTACCAATCGAGGTAACCAGCCTCGATGCCATGAGGCTCCGCAGAGGAGAGCTAGGAGTCTGTGCTGACCAGGCAAGGCTATGGCTGCGGCTGGTGCCAACCCTAGATCGCACATCTGCTTAGGCCTGCCCGTCTTCTCCCTCAGGTGGGAAGAGGAAGGACGCTGAGCACCCTAGGACCTGCTCTTCTTCTCCCCACACCTGCCAGAGACCCAGAAAGAATGTGTCGTGCACCAGGCTCAGTGCTGTCTCCTTTGACATCCTCAGCACCCCGTGCAGAGGTTGCCATAGCAACCGCTGTAAGGAAGCAGAGGCCCTGCGGCTGGAGGGGGGGCCCAGCTGGGACTCGGACCCCCTCGTAGCCAGCAGTAGTCCCGCTGCATCTCACCTGGTCTGGCCCAAAGCACATGGGGCTAGGAGTTAGGAGACTGGATCCTAAGCGTAGATACTCCCCCCTGAGCTCAATTTCCTCATCTGAGCAGTGGCATATATATACCCACCCCCTCCAGCCCAACCCAGGGGAATTAAAGGGATTCTGGTGGCGCCTGGGTGGCTCAGCCAGTTAAGCATCCAACTCTTGATTTTGGCTCTTGATCATGATCTCAGAGTTTGTGAGTTTAAGCCCAGCATCGGGCTCTGCGCAGAGCCTCTTTGGGATTCTCCCTCTCTGCCCCTCCCTGATGGTAAGAGGTCTCTCTCTCTGTCTCTCTCAAAATAAATAAACTTAAAGGGGGGGTTTTGATAATACCCCCGGCCCCACAGGTGGAGCGAGGGGCAGAAGGCAGAGAGGCGGCCTCCTGGCTGAGCTGCACC
This sequence comes from Suricata suricatta, assembly GCF_006229205.1. Classification (NCBI taxonomy): domain Eukaryota; kingdom Metazoa; phylum Chordata; class Mammalia; order Carnivora; family Herpestidae; genus Suricata; species Suricata suricatta. The sequence continues at coordinate 107,143,358 of NC_043705.1, read as the reverse complement.
CCCCAAATGAGTCGCTCACCTTCAGGTCCCTGTGCACCACACCCATCTGGTGGCAGTGCAGCACGGCCTCCAGGATCTGCTGGATACAGTGACTGGGGAGAGAGAGGAAGGGGTCACGGTGTGGAAGCGGCCTCTCCTGGGTGAGCTGGGAAGCCGGGGAGGGAGGCCCCCTGGGCCCCAGGCACTGTTGCCAGGCTGCACCTGGCACTCACCTGGCATCGGCCTCACTGTAATACTCCCGGGCCACGATGTCCTCAAACAGCTCCCCACCAGTAACCCTGGGGAGACAGGCACAGAGTCACCCTTCCCACGAGAACTCCAGGTATTGTCTCTTCTGGAAGAGGCTCCAGAAAGCCCAGGGCAGAACCCAGGGACCTCAGAACCTCAGGCCCAAGGGAGGGTGTCTCATGTTGCAACCCTCATCCTGTCTTCTAGCTCACCCTCCCACCTCTACCACCTGCCCTTCTCTCCCACGGGGTCCAGGCTGCAGTTTGGACGGGGGATGGGACACGCAGAACATATAACTCAGGGTCATTAGGCTCTTGGAAGCCCAAGAACAGAGTTTTGTGGTCGTTGCTGTTGTTCGTTTTCTAACAAACTTTATTTGTTAGAGTAACTTTAGGCACACAACGAAACTGAGCAGAAGGCACGCATTTCCCATGCACCCACATGCAGAGCCTCCCCCACTAACTGTTGTTTTTTTTTTTTTACAGATGAGACCAGTGTCTTCCCTGAAGTTTCTCCACCAACCCAAGACCCCATCATTTCATTATTGTTTTTCAGTCAATTGACGGGCTTTAAAACTTTAAAATGACTCCAAAAGGAAACTTTACATGGCCACAAGCCACACAAAGCCAGCATCACTGGCCACAAACAGAAACAAAATGAAATCTATGTCAAGGAGCGAAGCCAGCGTGTGTCAGCTTTTCAGGGAACCCCACTCAAGGCTTGGGGGGCAAGCCCACCGCATCTGGGAAACTTCTGTCTCGGAAGAGGGAATTCAGCCCAGCCTGGGGGCACTTGGGAATCAGGCCAAGGGACCGAGCTAGGTCACGCCTGCTCAGGCTGCCCTCCACCCCTTGTACATGCCGGGGTGGGCCCACACTCACAGGTCGAAGATCAGGTAATGGTGTCCCTCCTCAGAGATGCTGTCATGGAGCCGGACTGTGGGAGGGGCCCAAGCAGCCAGTTAACCCAGAAGCACTGCCTCCCACCCCTCCTGCCCTCTCACCTCACCTCCCCAGCCCCCCAACAGCCAACATTCCAATCTCTCAGTCACTGAGCACAAGCTAGGTAACAGGTGTTTCAACTGAGTAAATGAGAGCTCACTGACTTCAGGCATCATCTGAAGAAGCCCGGGTTTAAAGATGATAGACCGGGGATGCCTAGGTGGCTCAGTCGGTTAAGCATCAGACTTCGGCTCAGGTATGACCTCACAGTTCGTGGGTTCGAGCCTCGAGTTGGGCTCTGTGCTGACAGCTAGCTCAAAGCCTGGAGCCTGCTTTAGCTTCTGTCTCCTCTCTCTCTGAACCTTCCCTGCTCATCCTCCCTCTCTCTCTCTCTCTCTCTCTCTCTCCCTCTCTCTCTCTCTCTCTCTCTCTCTCTCTCAAAAACAAATAAAAAAACATTTAAAAAAATAAAGATAAAAGAGGTCAGTTTGGCCTCTTCCTTCCTCCAATCCTGAGCTTCCTTGCAGGGCAGGAGTTAGCCCGTGGCTCAAATCTCTGCCACTTCTTAGCTGTGTGACTTCAGGCAAATTGCTACACCTTTCTGAGCCTCTCTTTTCTTGCCTGGACAATAATGAGACTGAAACTTCTGGACTTGCGGGCTTGTTGTGAGAATCCCATGAGGCACACACGCAGGGTGCTTGTCCTGAGTGAATAGCCCCTCTGGGTAGTCAAGTATGAGATAAGAGAGCCGGGGGGGGGGTGGGAGGGAAGTTGTCCCTGAGCTAGGCACACTGAGAAACTCACCTCTTCCTACCTCTCTTACCAAGAACAGGAGCAAGGCGCCCAGGAGCCCTATAGCTCCCCAAATCACCTCCTGAGATTCTAGAAGGAAGGGCCCAAGGCCTGGGGCTGACTCTAAGGGGCTGTACCCTGCCAGCCAACTGCATTTCCCCCCAGGGAAGCTTCAAATCCTTCCCTGAGCCACAGCCTAAAAATGTCCACAGGGCCCAGGGAATTAGGATACATTGCACAACGGAAAATTACACAGCTGTTAAAATAATACGGCGGTTATGAATCCACTGGTTCAGAATCATCTCTGAATTATGTTGTTTGGCAAAGAAGCAAAGCGCAAAACAGTGTGCGTAGTACTTTTTTAAAAAGATGTATTTAAGCCCGTCTGTGGCACAAGCCTCTCTGGAAGGGTACAGAGAAGTGGGCATTGGGTACCTTGGGAGGGGAATCGGGAGAGCAGGGGCTGTGAGTTGTTGAGACTATTTTCACTGTGAGCCCTAGTGCCTTCTGAATTCTTGCCGTGAGCATGTATTTCTGACTCAATATGGAGTCCCCTAAATGGCTTACGGCTCTCCTATCTGTACCTGAAGTTTGGAGAAGGCATCAAAAATACCAGAGTGGGTGTCTACTCTGGGGGAGGGGAGAACGTGACCAGAGATGGAGGAGGAAAAAAACACAAATGTATCTTACTTTTTTTAAAGAAAAATTTATTTATTTAAGTAATCTCTATACTGAACGTGGGGCTCAAGTTCACAACCCCGAGACCCGGAGTCACATGCTGCGCTGACTGAGCCAGCCAGGCACCTCAGGAACACAAATTTAATGTAAAAATTTTTTAAATTCTTAAATGATGATATGTGTTTATAAATGACTAAAAGAGGGGTGCCTGGGTGGCTCAGTCGGTTAAGCGTTTGAGTTCGGCTCAGGTCATGGTCTGGAGGTTCGTGGGTTTGAGCCCCACTTCAGGCTCTGTGCTGACAGCTCAGAGCCTGGAGCTTGATATAAAAGGCTGTCCCTTGAAGCAGCCAGGCGAGAGGAACACAGGATGCATTCTAGCCTCCACCTGCCTAAGGACACTGGCTTTAGTCCCTGGGAGGTGGTGTCATCACTGCTCAGAACCCGGGAGACAAGACACATAACCCCCTGCCCCTCAGTGAAGGCTACTCCAAGAAAAAACTGAGTCCAAAGCCAAAGAGAAAAGGATTCAAGAGCCACCACGGGGTATGAAAGGGTCTCACCACCTGGTAGAGATTGACATGTCTGTGGCCGTTGAGTTATGCTGTCAGTTTTAGACTTTTTAAAAATATTGTCATAGATCAAACAGATCTGTAACCTAGTTTTCATTTATGTAGCTGAACTCATGAATTTCTGACATTCTTTTCATATTTCCAACAGTTATCAGTTTTTTCTTAGAAATTGAAGGGTAGGGCTTCTTTCCCTATCCAGTGCCCGCCTGACAACACATTCCTGATGTCTGCTTGGGAAGCTAAACAGAATGGCTGGGACCTGGACTCTGGAGTCAGATTTGCTGGGCTCACCTCCCAGCTCTGCCTCTTATAAGCTGTGCAACTTCGGGCAAACTAGGGAACCTCCCTGATCCTCCTTTCCTACCAGTAGCAGTAACACCACTGGCCTGCTTGGGGAAGTTAATCGATGATGTTTGTAAAGCCCTCAACACAGAGTCTGGCACAGAGAAGAACCTGATCAATGAAGACGCCATCATCTTCATTATTGATCAGCCTCGCTTCTCTTGTCCTCCCCAAACCACTTGTGAAACCCTCAGGTTGTCCCTGGCTCCCTGGGATGACCTTTAGGGGGTGCCCCAGCAGCAGGTGGCGATACAGGGTAGGGCGTTGTCCCATGTGCCTGGCACAGTTAGACCTCCCTGTGCTAAGCCAGGGCCTCCCCGACCTGGTCAGCTCACGGGCACTAGCCAGTAAGCGTGGCTAGAGTCACCGAGCAGGCTGGCTAAGACTCAAGCTAGCTTCTCCAGGCACCGACTTGCCTCTTAGGTTTTGCATCAGCGGCAGCCGCACCTATTCGCATTTATTTGGGCAGATTATAATCTATTTAGAAATGAGATACTTGGAGGTTCAGGAAGTAGCACCCTCCAGGGCCCTTCCAGCCCTAAGATAGCTTGGGTTCTTCCCCCGCGTCTTCCTGGTCTGGATCTGAGCTCAGCTCTCCACCTCTCTGTGCATCAGCCACCCCCGCCCCATCCCTATCCCATCCTTACTTCTTCCGCACATCCTCTGTCCCTAGCAGAGGCCTTTGCACTTGGTGGGGCCTTGGATGCCCTTACTATCAGGTGAAGGAAGGAAGGAATAAATGATTCAAGGATGATGGCGATGATAAAGGTGACAGCCATTATTGCTGAGATTTTCCCATGTGCCAGGCTTGTGCTAAGTGCTTTACTTGCACTTTCTCATTTAACCCTCTAACAGCTGTAAAGGGTGGATATCATGATCACCCTCACAGAGGAGGATACTGAGGGTCAGAGAAGTTCAGAGCCTGCCCACACCCAAACACCTAGTGAACAGCAGAGCTGGGATTTGACCCCCGGTGTAAACCCCATTCTCTTAACCGCCATGTTAAATATAGTGCCCCAAACTGGTGACCAAACACCTTGATGGCTCAGAGGAATGAGAATCTGTGTGGAAGTTACATTTTCAGGTACGGTTGTTTTTGTGGAAAGGTGTGGACTAGGAAAAGGGGGAGCAGCTTAATGATAATAAAGCACTTAGCTCAGGACCACCACTGTGCTATGCTCTGTCTAATCATCACAACCTTATGAGGCGAGTATCATTTCTCCAGATGAGAAAACTGAGCTCCAGAGTGGTTAGGCAACGTGTCCATGGTCACACAGCAATTAAGCAGCTAACCCAGGATCTGAGCCTTAGTCTGTCAGCCCCAGAGCCCATAAGTACTGCTCCCCATGCATAGCTGGGAATGAGGGGGGGCAGGAGGTGCAGAGAGGAGGCAGCATTGGCCTGAGACAGCTGCAGTGTGCAGTGAAACCCCCCCACCCCCCGCACCTCCCTCCTCTGGGGCTGACAGCCTTTCTCAGAGATCACTCACAGCCCCGTCCTCATACAGCTGGGGAGATGGAGGCCCCGAGCAGGCAAGGGCTTGCCTAAAGCTGCACAGTTGAGTCTGCCAGCAGGTTAGGGATCGGGATTCCAACCAGGCTCGCTCCCCACCTGCTGCCTCACTGCCCCTCTTCGGATTCTGGCCCTGGAGCCTCTGACTGCTGTTTGCGCAGCTCCGTTCCCCTTCCCTGTGCCCAGGGAAGGGGAGGTGCCTTTTGGGTATAAATAGCAGATGGAGATGCTTCTCTCCAGCAGGAGAGTTAACCCTTGGGGCTCCGAGCACCGAGAGATGCCTCCTTCCCATGGGCGAAGGCGTGGCGGCTGTCAGAGTGGGAATATTCCTTAGAGAGCACCTGGGCCTTCTTCCTCAAAGTGTGGTCTGGGAACCAGCAGCCTCGGGATCACCTTGGAGCGCGTTGGAAATGCAAAATCTTGCCCTCCCCCGCCCTCAAGCCCACTGAACCAGAATCTACCTTTTAACAAGATGCCCAGATGAGCCAGAGGGTGTTTCCTTATGAAGTTGGGGAGGAAAGTGGCTCAGAGAGGGCGGGGCTCCCACCCAAGGTCACACAGCCATTCTCTGACAGAACTGTATCTAGAATCTGCACTCCCTCCCCACGCCCCACCCCCAGCTGCCCAACTCAGAACCACGATGGGCAGGAGGTTTCCCCCCAAATCATGAAGGGGCGGGAAGGGGAGGTCAGTCAGTGACGTGTGGTCTAGGCCTGGCCTCTCTCTGCAGCCTATGCACAGACTACCTTTGGGGCCAGGGCCACCTTGGAGCCCGCCTCTGGGGGAGGTGGGCAGGCCACTGGGCTGACCACAGTGCCAGGCTGACTCAGCACAGGGCAGATTTGGGGAGTGGGCTGTGCCGGTCAAGGCCAAGCCTGGCCTATTTTCGTCTCTCGCAGAGCTTCGGGAGTTTTCCTGAAACAGCTTTTCTGGAGGAGGCTGCCGGCAGAGGCGTGGGCTGGGAGGCAGGGCCCCCTTCTTCACCTTCCCCTCAACCAAGCTGGTCTCCAAGAGATGTGGAAACCATAAAGTTACCCCCTTTCCCATACTGGTGGCCATCATGCCCAGAGAAGAGAGCAGCTGCCCCCACCAAACACCCAGTGGGCCCAGCACGGGAGCAGGGCCGGCCCCACCCACACCCCTCACACATCCCCCATGGCTCACCGATGTTGGGGTGCTTCAGCAGGCGGCAGATGCGGGCTTCCCGCTCCAGCTTCTGATGGTCTGAAACAAAGATGCCCGGGTGAGTCCCGGGTGAGGGAGGATCCCCCCTCCACCTCTGCTTTTTCCTGGCCTTTTCTTTTTTTTTTTTTAATGTCTTTATTTTGAGAGAGAGAAACAGAGAGTATTCAGGGGAGGGGCAGAGAGAGAGGGAGACACAGAATCTGAAGCAGGCTCCAGGCTCAGAGCTGTCAGCACAGAGTCTGACACGGGGCTTGAACCCATAGATGGTGAGATCATGACCTGAGCCCAAATCAGATGCTTAACTGACTGAGCCACCCAGGGGCCCTTTCCAGGCCTCTTCTGATCCGCACCAGCCAGGGCAGCCCCTGGGTCCTGCCTGGAAATGCCCACCTTCCTGGCAGGGACCCTGGGGTCTCCAGGAAGGCAGCTGGATACAGCAAAAGGGGGAGAGACCAGGTTGCAGTGCCTCTGGAGTCCCTTCCTGTCTCTGGGCCCTGGTTTCCAGGGCTCTCAAAGGTGGTGCCTCCCTGAACCACAACCACGGGGCTTGGAAGAGCCCCCTGCTTCCAGCCTTGCCCCTCACACTGCGCTCCAGCCAGATTGAATCGCTTCTCCAGACCCGCCCTGCACAACCCTCTCTCTCAGGCTTGGGGGCCTTCACCCATGTGGTTCTCTCAGCTTGGAACTTTCCCTTCCAACCTCCCACCTGGCCATCGCTGGCCATCCCTCATTCCTCTGACCTATCTTCAGATACACCTTCTCCTAGCAGCCTGTCCTGACTGCCAGGCTGATAGGGGGCTCCTCCTCTGCATTCTCAGGGCCCCTGGACAACGCATCCTACTTTGTCTCCTGCACATTTTTACCCTTAAGGGCAACAATTTAGTCTCTGTTGTACCTTGGCATCTACCCAAATGCCTGGTACATAGTAGGTGCTCAAGAAATAATTAAAGTAAAGAATAAACCATTGAATGGAGAACTTTCTAAAGGAGTATGTATTTTCTCTACAGAAGACAAACTGTATTCATTTGCAGAGGACTCCAGACTAGAGACACAAAAAGCCCCAAAGAATCTGCAGTATAGAGGGGCACCTGGGTGGCCTAGTCAGTTAAGTGTCTGATTTAGACTCAGGTCATGATCTCACGGTTTGTGAGTTCGAGCCCTGCATTGGGCTCTATGCTGACAACTCAGAGCCTGGAGCCTGCTTCAGATTCTGTGTCTCCCTCTCTCTCTGCCTCTCCCCCACTCACTCTCTCTCTCTCTCTCTCTCTCTCTCTCTCTCTCTCTTAAAAATAAACATTAAAAAAAATCTGCTGCATAGAACCTGTATGTGGCAGCATTGGGGCTTATACACCTGCTTTCCAGAACTTTTGTCCAAACCCCCAGGGAGAGAGGACTTGTTCAGAATCTGCCCCACCCCCACCCCATGGTCTCTGACTCTGAAGCTACTGTGAACAATCCTACCCATGATCGCCTTCAATCCTCCCAAAGACCCTGTGCTGTGGGCATTCTTGTCCCCATTTTATGCATTTCTCAATTTCCTTGTGGGTGCTTTCCTCACAGTTCAGTAGTTAATGCCTTAATTAAAAACAACAACAACAACAATAAAAAACAATAAAAAGGAAGCCGGTAGCAAATATACAATATTTACTAGGTACCCGGCACTGTGCAGAGCGCTTTTATATGCGTCTCAAGTTCTTACAGCAGACCTTTGCAGGAGGTGCTGTCATATTCTGGCTTCACAGAGGAGGGAACAGAGGAACAGAGAGGTTAAAATATACCTGGCTCAGAGTCACGCCGATAGTGATCAGTTAGAGCCACACTGTCCCTAGGCAATCCGACTGCACTATACTGCACTATACTGTCCTCCACACCCTGATGCATCACCACCACCTCCACCTGCCCCCAATTTCTGAATGGGAAAATTGAGGCCCATACGAGAGAACTTAGGCAGATACGCAGAGGTAGAGCCAAGACTAGATCCCAGTCTCAGGATAGCCTCTTCAGAGCAGGCACATGGATGACAATAAGGATGGAGAAAGTCCCAGCCTTTGGCCCCAGGCAGCCAGCTCCCCTTCCCCTGCCTTTTTATTAGAGCAATTGCTATTAGAGCAATTGCTGGCCATCCTCCATGGGCTCCAGAAGCCAAGATCGATACCGAAATGTGGCTTTTTCATCAGCAAAGCAATTAAGTCCAATCCTGTTTCCATAGAGCATAAGCTCAATTCCCCAGCTGAAGGAGGACTATGGGCTGGGGGAGGGGAGGTTCTCCACACTGGGGGGCATCTCCCTGGTCCCCCCTCCCTCCCAGCCTTTTTCCATATCTTTCAGGGTGGGGAGAGGACAATGCCACATAAAAGAGGGGAATCCCCCTCGAGGGTTCGTAAGCACCTTCAGTGAACGGAGGAAGGCTGGACCTTCCCTTGGCCCCACACCCTGTCTCCCGCTTCACCCACCCCCAGCAGAACCGGAAATCAAGAAGGTCAAAGTGGGGCCTATCAGAGGGGGCTAGGAGTCTTCTGGCCCAGGCTACCCATTCAGGGGAGGAGGGATCCAAATGCAGAATTCTGATGTTTCGCCACCTTGTGAGGTTACCCAGGAACAGAGTTATACTGATGGCATATAACGTGACAGCCCCTCACACTCAAGCCTGGTGGCCAGCCCTCACTGCTGGAAATTCCAGGAGCTGGTTTTATAAATCTTGCAATCATCCTGAGCAGTGTCCAATGACACTGCATTGCAACTTCTAGTGCTAAAAGCACTAATTTGTTGAAATGACGTAAACATGTACATTATTCAATGGTTTTTGTAACTTTGAAATGTTTTTCTTTTTTTTTTTAACATTAATTCATTTTTTGAGAGACAAAGACAGACCGCAAGTTGGGGAGGGCAGAGAGAGAGGGAGACATAGAATCTGAAGCAGGTTCCAGGCACTGAGCTGTTAGCCCAGAGCCGGATACAGGGCTCGAACTCACAAACCGTGAGATCATGACCTAAGCCGACGTCAGACGCTTAACCAACTGAGCCACCCAGGCACCCTTGAAATGTTTTCCTTTTCTAACATTCCTCAAAGAATGTAGAGACTGTGTTTCTCCTGACCTTGGAGGCCTTCCTCTGTTATGTAGGTAAAGAAACTGAGGCCCAGTGATAAAAAAGCCATCCCTTTATCAAAATCCCTCTGTAAGGTGGTCACGCCTTAGTAGAACTCAGAGCTCTGAGGAACCACTCCTGGCTGTCCCCCTATGGCAGCCAACAGTCATCGGCAGCAAAGAGCCTCTTATTAAACTATGAATTAGATGCCGTTACTCCCTGGTTTTGAACCCTCTAACAGCTCCATCTCGTACTTACAATCCAAACTCCTCACCACAACCACCCAGGCCCTGCTGGGTCCTGCCTCATCTCGGCCTTGGAACTTCAGCCACAGTGGCCTCCTCCCTTCCAGCCTCAGGCACACCGAGCGCCTTCCCACCTCAGGGCCTTTGTACTTGCTGTGCCTTCTGCCTAGAATGTTCCCCTGGGTCTTCCTATGGCTGCCTCCTTCTCCTCTGTCAGGTCCAGCACAACATCACCTCTTCAGAGGTGCCTTTTCTGAATGTCCCTCCTCATCCCACCACTTCCCCACTACTTTGTCTTCTTTATAACCCTCCTCACTACCTGAAGTTACCCTGTTTGTTGATAGGCTTAATGTTATTTTCAGTCTGCCTCCCTGGGAAACAGGTGCTAGGAGAGCAAGACCTTGTCTGTCAGTCACTGCCACGCTCCCAAGGTCCAGAGCCACTAAGCAGCTTGTCCAAAGTCCCACAGCTAGGAAATGGCAGCGCTGGGATTTCAACCCATGTTCCTAATCACTATACTATATATTGCCTCCGATTCTCATAATTAATTGATTGATAAGTCAATCCATCTAGCTCAATACAGTCCCACAGTGATGAAAGGCCTGAGGGAAGCCTGCTGCCCAGGTACCTGGAAGGATTAGCCCCAGTGCCCACTGCAATCCCTTGTGAACCTTCTCCCTCCCTCCCTGAGGACAGACCTCCAGGGTGTTGGGGTTAAGTGGCCCTACCCTGCCCAGGAGCTTGGCAGGCAAGAGTGAGTGGAAGTAAGGTTCGGGGTGAGTCTCCTGGGGCCAGATAGCACCCGAAGGGCAGGGCAAGACAGAGTGGAGCTGGGGCGGGGGTGGGGGGGGGGAGAGTGCAACCAGGCAGCCCAGAAGTCTGTGCCCACAGAAGGGGTGGTCTCCAGCGGCCAGGTGGGCAGCAGGACTCTGGCTGGAAGCACAGGAACTAGGGGGTCAAAATAGACTTCAGGGTCTTGTGAGAGGAAATGCCCCCACCCTCTATAAGGACTCAACAGGGTTCCTGATCCTGGGGGGTCAGAGAAATAATCCCAAGGGCCAACAGGACCAGGCAGGGGTGGGGAGTAACATGAGGAAGACAAGAAAGATGTGTCTTACTGCATACTTCCCATCATGGACCTCAGGGGTAGCCCGGATGAGCTCATGTCACGTCCTGGGACTGGTGGCCAGGGAGCCAAGCAAGGGACCTTTCAGCATCGGATAGACAGTGGGGACTAGGAAGGTCTCTATCCCAGTCAGTCTCCCTTGGCTGTGCCAGCCACATCCATGTGCCTGGCGTGCCCTTGAATGTTAGTGACTTTTTCTTTTTCTTTTTCTTTTTTTTGTAATGAGGGAAGGTGGACAGAATCCCAAGCATGGTCAGCACAGAGCCCGACATGGGGCTTGAACTCACGAACTGCGAAATCATGACCTAAGCCAAAATCAAACATCGGCTGCTTACCTACCTGGGTGCCCTAATGACTTTTCTGCATTTTCTGGGTGTGGCTGAGGCTGGGAGGCACACACAGCCCCTGCCAGGGGCTGTCACTGGACATACACTAGCTAGCATCACTGCTGATAGGGGTTTGGGCTTCACCTACTGAATCCAACCCTCCGGGGTGGAACTAGGGCGATGCATTTTTTAAAAGGCTCCCAAGGGGATTCAGCAGGGCTGGGGACAGGCAAAATTTTTATTTTCTGCTCCAGGTCTTTATGGCTTCTTGGAACTGTTTATACTATGAGTATTTTATTTAAAAGAGTAGTTATGGGGTGCCTGGGGGGCTCAGTCAGTTAAACATCTGACTTTGGCTCAGGTCATGATCTCATGAGCTGGAGTCCTAAGTTGGTTTAAGTTCTGTTTCTCTCTCTTTCTGTCCCTCCTCCGCTCACACTCTGTGTGTGTGGGGGGGGGGGAGAAATAAATAAACATTGAGACGCCTGGGTGGCTCAGTTGGTTAAGCATCCAACTTCAGCTCAGATCATGATCTCACGGCTCATGGGTTCAAGCCCTGCATCAGGCTCTGTGCTGGCAGCTCAGAGTCTGGAGCCTGCTTTGGATTCTGTGTCTCCCTCTCTCTCTGCCCCTTCCCTGCTCACACTCTGTTTCTCCCTCTTTCAAAAATAAACATTAAAAAAATTATAAATAAATAAATTAACTTAAAAAAAAAAGAGTAATTTTAAGGGACACCTGAGTGGCTCAGTCGGTCAAGCGTCCAACTCTTGATTTCAGCTTAGGTCCTGATCTCACCGTTCATGAGTTTGAGTCCCATGTCAGGCTCAGCACTGACAGTGAGGCACCTGCTTGAGATTCTCTCTCAATTCTCTCCTTGCCTCTCCCCTGCTCGATCTCTCTCTCTCAAAATAAATAAATAAAACATTTTTTTAAAAGTAGTTTTAAAATACATACAAAAAAACCATCTCCTGGGTTGAGGAGCCATTCAACAGAGGAAGAGGCTGATGGGGTGGGGAAGGGGATGCCTTGAGCAAGGCACAGCACAGCGAGGAGGAAGGCTGCTCTGGGTGGGCTGTGCCCCCCAGGGAGCCGCCAAAGTCACATGGAGAAGTTTAGGGTATGTTGCCAAATAGTCAGCACGACGCTGCTCCCCACCCCAGGCACCGTGAGTGGCAAACAAAGAAACTTGGGAACAGCAGCCCTGCCCCGCCCCTCCCGCTGGGAAGAGGAGCTGGCAACCGGCAGACTTCTTTGGGAACCTCCCCAGTCCCACCCTCCACACTCACCTAGGCCTGGACCACCTTCTTCTAAGGATGTCAGAGGCTCAACAAATTGCCAAAGAAAGACAGGGTTCTTGGCAGTTTCCTCTAGGCACGGCCCAGAGTCTACACTGCCAGAGGAATGCTCAGCCCTTTCCATTCTCCCCCATAAACATCTGTCTCTTCCTATGAGTGTGTGTGTGTGTGTGTGTGTGTGTGTGTGTGTGTGTGTGTGTATGTGTGAGAGAGAGACAGAGACAGAGACAGAGAGAGACAGAGAGAGAGAACTGCCCAAGAGCCCCAATGTCAAGGGAAGATGTTGGTTCCTGACCCTCCCTCATTTTGAAGCAACCTCAACCTGCACCCCCCCCAAGTGTGGCTCTAATCTTGCCCCCACTGTACCTCAGGGATTGGAATATCTCCTGGTACACAGAGAGGGCACCAGACTTCCACTAGTCACACAGCATGCAAGGCAAATCCCAGCACTCTTGGGGCCTTCCTACCCACCCTGACTCCCGGCCCCGGGCTCTGGCTCCGGACTTTCCACAGGTGACGTCCTTCCACACCAGCTTTCACCCCCAATGTGTGCCATTTGGGCTGGCCTGGGGGCCCTCAGAGACCCACCCCTCACACAGCCAGCCTCTCCTCCCAGCAGGGCACTGGCTGCCTACGGGAGAGTTTGGTGACTAAGAGAAAGCGCTGGGCTCCCAGCAACACTGAACCAGAGAGATGAAAGGCAGCAACACACAGTCGAACACAGGGCCTGCTGGGAGGCCCGCAGGAGACAGTGTGAACATCTTGTATCAGCCTCTGTGAGCCCCACACCTGCTGGGCTCCGGGCCAGACCCAGCTGCCACCTATGCCAGGCAAAACCCTGGACACGCAGCCAGCCCCTAACTCGGCGTCCCCAGGCTGCACCTGCACCCACCTCACCCAACAGAACTCCCTTCCCCCCAGGGGGGCCCCAAGCCAGCCAGACACCATTCAGAGCAGGAATTGGAGTTTGAAGATAACCTTCCCCAACACACTGGCCACGGTTACTGCCATTAATGCTCCGACCACAGGCTAAGTGCAAGAAGCAATGCTCCTGGCAGGCTTTCCAAGTCCAAAGTCCGCACGGATCCCTGTTGCGCCTTGTTAAAATGCACGCCCTCATTCCTTAAGTCTAGAAACAAGAAACCTCTCTAACAGTCTCCTGGTGATGCTGATGCCACTTGTCCAGGATCATTTCCAAACGGGAATTACCAAATTCATCATTCCAAACCCAAATCACACCTCACATGGATTAAACCACAACCTCGGTGGGTAGGAGCCAGGCATCCGGAGTTTTTGAAACTCTCTGGGCGTTCCAGGTGAGGACGGTTTGGGAGGCTCTGTTCTTGGGACTATTTAGGGATAAGAGAGTAGATTTGTGGGGCTGAAGCAGAGTGTACCTGGCGTTCGCTGGCCTCTGGTAGAGCACTGGGATGTGCCGGGTGCTTTCCTAGGTACTGGGGATAGCAGGGAATGAGACCCATCCCCACCCTCTGGAGCTTAAAGTCAAGAGGGAAGATGGATGTTAAATAAGGGACCAAGCCAGTATGTGGGATAAGTCCAAATTGGGTAAAGCCACAAAGGGAGGTCCTACCTGGCACCTTTGCCTTCACCTGGGTGGGAGGCAGAGAGCCTGGCCTGTCAGAGAGGCTGTGGCCTCCAGCATCAAGCCCCGAAGGAAGGAAAATGGAGTGATCTGTTATAATACCTACAGGAGGAAGCCGTTCTCTCCCGTGGCATCACCCAGGGGGACAGAACCAGGCTCCGGCTCTCACCCCAGGGGTAGAGGGAAGAAGAGCCCTAGAGGCCTGGTGAGGCACAGATCTGCCACTTACCTCTGGCCGACAGCTTCTTGGTGTTGATGATCTTAGCAGCATACTCCTGGCCAGCCAGCACCTTCACACACCTGCGCACCACTGAGAAGGCTCCCCTGGAAGGACAGAGAAGGCGTAGGGGGTAAGAAAGGGCCCAAGGGATGGACACATCACTAGGAGAGGCCCACGTCCATGTGTCTGCACCATGGTGGCTAGGGAGACCTCCTGCAGGTCTGCAGGGGCTCCCCAGGACAGCTGTGGCCTGACTTGGGGACAGGGCAGGGCCAGAGACCCGGGAGAACCACTGATAGCAGATTCTCAGGGCCTTGGCCTCACCAGAGAGGAATCCTCCAGAGTTTTAATAAGCTGGGGTCCCCAAGTTGTAAAACCTTAGAATCGCATGGTGTTAGAATTGTAGCATCCAGGTCTCTGAAAGATTTTTAGTGTTTCCTTCTTTGAGTAGGTAACACATCAACATGGTTCAATATTCTAAAGATAAAAAGACTCCCTCCCACCCTTGTACCCTGGTCACCGAGGTCCTGTCCCCAGGGACAGCCAGTGTCACCAGGTCCTTGAGTGACTGTACACAAATACGCTCCCCGTCCACAAAAGGTACTGGAATGGCACGCTGTTCTGCACCCTCCTTTTTTTTAGTTCATCTGTATTCTGAGAAAGAAAGGGGGAAAGAGTGAGCAGAGGAGGAACAGAGAGAGAAAGAGAGGGAGAGAGAGAATCCGAAGCAGGCTCCGTGCTGTCAGCGCAGGCCTCCAACTCATAAACTGTGGGATCATGACCTGAGCAGAAACCAAGACTCGGACCCTTAACTGACTGAGCCACCCAGGCACCCCTGCACCCTACTTTTTTTTCCAGTAAATACTTTGGAGATACTCCTTCCAAATTGTAACATAAAGAAGGGTGGCTGGGTGGCTCAGTTGGTTAAGCATCTGACCGTTGATCTCGGCTCAGGTCATGATCCCATAGTTCGTGGGTTCAAGCCCCATGTTGGGCTCTGTGCTGGCAGTACGGAGCCTGCTTGGGATTCTCTCTTTCCTTTTCTCTCTGCCTTTCCCCTGCTCTCTCTCTCTCAAAATTAAACATTTAAAAAACCTTTAAAAACACACACAAAACAATTGTAACATAAAGAGCTCCTCATTATTTATTCATATGTCTGTCCTGTTATTTACCTAGCCAGTCCCCTATCAATAGACAGTTAGGTTAGTTCCAACCATATTACAAACACTATTGCAATGACTAACCTTATATGTGTGCCTTAGAATTGCGTTTCTCATGTGTGCAGCTGTCTGTGGATAAACTTTGAGAAATGGTGTTACTTGGTCAAAGGGTTGGTGTTGTTGGTAATTTCGATAGATAATGAAAGATTTTTCATCGTTTAGATTGTAACAACTTACTTTCTCTAGGGTGTGAGGGGACCGTTTTCCTCTGCACTCGTCAACAGTATATTATCAAACTTTTTTGTCTTTGCTAGTGAGACAGATGGAAAACAGAGACTAATTGTAGACTTGATTTGTAATTCTCATATTGATTAAAGCTGAGCCTCTTTTCACGTGTTTTTTTGTTTTATTTATTTCTGAGAGAGAAAGAGAGAGAGAGAGAGAGAGCGAGCAGGGGAGGGTCAGAGAGAGAGGGAGACATAGAATCTGAAAACAGTCTCCAGCCTTTGAGCTGTCAGCACAGAGGCCGACGCAGGGCTCAAACCCATAAATGGTGAGATCATGACCTGAGCTGAAGTCAGACACTTAACCAACTGAGCCACCCAGTCACCTCTCTTTTCACATGTTTTAAGAGGCTTCTGAGATGTGATCCTCAAAGTATCAGTGGTTGGGAAAAATTCTGGAGCAAGGGATGAGTTCTAGCACTTGTATGGGGACATTGGTTACTGCCATGTGGAGTGTGGCCATTTCCCAAATCATTTAAACTTTTTGATAAAAGCCAGAAGTCTGGAAATTTATGTGAAATTTCCCAATTTATAAAGACTGGCACCTTATTCTTAAAAAAAATTTTTTTAACATAGTATTTGGCCAAACACAACTAGTTTGAGGGTTAGATCTCGTATCTAAGAACTATGTCATACCTCTGCCCCCACAAAGGTCATCTGGTCCAACTCCTTTATACAACAGAGGACAAACCTTCCCTGCCCCTAAGAAGCTGGACACTGACCGTAGGACCACTTTACCACCCTAACCACAGACTAATGGCAAGAAGCAAGTCTGTGGGCAGGTTTCCCCAATTGTATTGTATTGTATTGTATTTTTATTTTTATTTTTTATTTGAGAGAAAGAGAGAGAGAGACCATGCACAAGCACGTGAGGGGCAGAAGGAGACAGAGAGAGAGAGAGAAAATCTTAAGCAGACTTGATGCTCAGTGCAGAGCCCAATGCAAGGTTTGATCCCAGACCCAGGGATCCAGACCTGAGCTGAAATCAAGAGTTGAAAGCTCAACCCTCAACAGACTGAGCCACCCAGGTGCCCATCCCAGTTCTAAAGTGTACGTGAATCAGTGAATCACCAGGTGTCTTATTGAAATGCAGATTCGGATTCCTTAAGTCAGGAGGGGAGCTCAAGACTCCCAATGTGGCCACACCTCATCACATCCTCCAGACTGTGAGGCCCCATCCTCAGCGTCTGGGCGGGTCCAAGCCTGGGAGGCCTGCAGGCTGGCACAGACGCCCTCTCCGCATACACCCTGGGCCCGGTGTCACCGGTTTCATGTCTGGGCAGCATAACCGAGAAGGTGGGAGGCTGGGGAGGGATGAGGAAGAAAGAGCCACGAGGAGGGTAAAGACCAGGAAATGTGACCTCTAGGAAAGCCCTAGACAGCCCAGAATTCCTGGACTTTCCCTGAGGTGCGCTGTCCTCCTCCCCCCCCCCCCCACACACTCAGGAAAGCATCGAGACCTGGGTGTCCCTCCTGGAGTCGCCTCCCTATTATGGGCCCCCTGGCCTGTGGCCACTCCACTCCTCCCCATCTAGCCCAAGTTCATGGCTCGTTGCCCCTCCTGTTGGTCCTTCCCACCTGACTGTAAGTTCCTGAGGGCCAGAACTTTCACTTTCTTCTCCACGTGCCTGTGTCTGGGTACCCAACGTCTGCTACCAATAGGGACTCCGTAAATGTTACTTGCAGAAACAAGAGGTGGATTGAATTCACAGTGAGAGGGACCGAAATGAGACAGGGAAGAGAATTTTCCATCAGGGGTGTTAGAAATAGGAACGGGCATCTGAAGAAGGTAGGGCACAATTCATCTCTCAAAGAAAAGACAGGCAGACAGGCAGGCAGAGGCATGGACCTAAAGACCTTCAGGTCCCTGCCCACCTAGAGGGCACAATTCTCAAAAGTTCTAATGGACAGTGTTCAAGGTGGCCCGTCTGGGAAAGGTTGGAGGGCTGCAGGGAGAGCAGGGGTAGGGAAGGAGAGAGGCCATAAGCTCCTGAGTGCAGGGGCTGAGTCATACCTCACTCACCCATTGAGCCCATGTTTGGTCTGGAGCCTGGAGTTCAACTATTGTGGGATCGAGGGATGGAGGGATGGAGGGCGCTGGGAGGAAGGCAGGGAAAGAGGGGTGGATATAACTTCTCCACTGAAGAAATAGATTCTAAGTAAGAAGTAGAAACAACTAAGTAAAAAATTCCATTCCAAGTAGACCTTAGACCAGTGCTTATCACAGTGGCTGCTCTGGAATCCCTGGTGGACATTTTTAAAATCCATATGCCAGGGCCCCGTCCAGACCTACCAAATCAGAACCTCTGGGCAGAGGCCCAGGGGATCTGTATTTTCATTTCACACAAGGGTTCCGGGCATCGTTTCCATTGTTTCCCAGCCAACTGGGCTGTCCTGCCTGCCCTCCGCGGGCATCCTGCAAGATGCCCTGACCCTGGACATTGGCCCTGAAGGGGCTGGCACATGCACCTTTGTGCAGGTGGCTTGACAAGCCCATGAACCCTGGCTCTGCCTTAGGAGCTGAGAACCTAGAGCCACATCTGTGAAACAATCAAAGGCACATTTCCTGAACTTCCTTCCTGAACCACTGTGCCAGGCTTTTGCATAGGTCTCAGCTTCTAACTCGGGGTCCAAACTAGGTTCTAACACGGGGAGGGCTGCTGCAGGGGCCGCATACCCCCTGAAGGACATCTTGTGCCTCTGAAAGTAGGTATGTGCATTTTTTTCTGGGGCAAGGATGCAGAGCTTTTAGCAGCTTCTCAGAGGGAGGAGTTTTATCAAAACCAGTTCAGAGCTACCGAACCAGAGGGCACCAGCCTCCCACATACCCAGAAGGCATCCTCCTTTCAAATGCATGTGCGCCACTAAGCTCCTTCGTGACCACAGCAGCACTGTGAAGTTGGAATTATCATCCCCATTTAACAGATGGGGAAACTGAGGCCTCGGGTGACCAGGTATAGTGGGTCTGTGAAGAGAATGCAGGTCACCTGCACTTGTTCTGATTCCACCAAAAGCAGGGAAAGTGTGACCCTTAAGAGCATGGGCTCTGGGCTCACAAAGCTAGGTGGTCGTGACTCACCCCCAACTGTGACATTGACCTTGATACTGAACTCTGTTTCCTCCTATAAAATAGGGGCAATAATAGCATCTACCTCCTGGATTTGTTGGAGACATCAATTGAGGTCACACATGCAAAGCGCTGGGCCAGGCACAGAGAGCACCAAATGGGTGGAGGAAAGGGCCCAGGCCAGGGAGCCCCTCTTTCTACCTACACAGCCTCAGGTCTCCCACCTGTAAGTGGGGAGGTTCATCCCTGCTTGCCGTAGTGCTGGGGGTCAGGGAGATGAGGGGCAGAGGAGAATCTGTAGCAAAAATGAGACTAACCTCTTCTTTTTTTGTATCTTCTGCTTTAAAATGCCATTTCTGCATTCCTGTCCTGTATGAGCAAGTGGCCACAGCCCAGCAGCCTTGGCAGACAACAGAAAAGCCAGCCCAGTCCTCCCACGGCCCTGAGCTAAGCAGGTAGCCAGCAGGTGGAGGGGCAGGAGCTTGGAAACAGGACAGGGCAGAGAGGGGAGGAGGCAAAGATGGGAACAGATGGGGACCTCAGGGTGGAAGGGAGTGACCGGGGTCCTGAGAGGAAGGGGTGAGGCCTGTGTGTGAGGACCCAGTGTGAGTGTCCACGGACAGGTCCTGGGAGCGTCTGCGAAGGTGTTTCTGGGTACAAAGGGGTCGAGGGGGGCATGTGTGCCCACAGCTGTGTGTCAGGGCCAGTCAGTGCCCCATGGATGTGACTCCATGAGGCTCTGGTGTGACAAGGTGCACCTTCATCACCCTGAGTATGAAATGTGTCTCCATGTTAGCAAGCAGGTCACAGGACGTGGTCAGGGAATGGTCTGCCCCAATACAGCCCTCACTTTCTTCATCTCCAACAAGGGGGATGGGGGTGGATGAGGCTAAATAGCACAAAGCCCTTTCCATCTTTAGTATTCCATACCAGTACTGTCCAACAGAATGTTCTGTGATGGCATAAATATTCCGTGTCGTCCAACATGGCAGCCACTAGCTTCACGTGGTCACAGAACACTTGCAATGTGGCCAATAAGACAGAAGAACTGAATTTTTAATTTTATGTCATGTGACCAGCCAGACGTGGCTAATGACCACTGTATTGGATAGCGAGGTTCTAGAAGAACAGGCATTCCTGAACCAGACCAGAGTTCAAACCATGGTGCAGCCACTTACCAGCAAGCTACTTAACCTCAGTAAGCCTGTCTCCTCCCTGTAAAGTGTAGCTAGGCACAGTACTCGCCCTGTGCAGTTGTTTCAAGGATTCAGTGGGATAATAAGGTATGCGATGGGTTTAGCACAGTCCCTGGAGTCTAGTAAATGCTCAAGAAACATCGCCTTTTATAGGCATCATTATCGACAAAGTGATGAGAACAGCTGGCTTCATCAGAAACAAAATGGACCCTGTTTGCCAAGCTCGGAGAAGGAGGAAGCTAGGAGAGGAGGTTGTAGGGGCCATGAAGAGGAGGGGCAGGCTGCTCCCCCAGGCAGAGCAGTCTGCCCCTGTTGGGGGAGCAGGGCACAGGTAGGCTGGGAGGCCGGGCCCTGCTTCCAACAGACAGATGGAGAGGGCGAGGTAAGAGTGGGTCCAGCATGGCTGAGAATGTGGGAACGTGCTAATGGGCCGTGAAAAGCAAGATTCACACTGGGAAATTGCTTTCTGGCTGCCTGGAAGGCTCGGTGTCCTGGGAGTTTCTGGCTGTCAGCCCACAAGGGGCTCATCACTCTCTCTGGCCTGAAACAACCCAAAACGCTGATGCTGAAGCCAGGTGAGCATGAGGAGCATTTGAAGGGGGCTGGAGAGACCCGGGTCCTCGCCCAGCTGGGCCACCAGCTTGCTTATCCTCTGGGCCTCAGTTTCCCCATTTGAGAGCTGAGGATGAAGACCCAGCCACACTTCCTCCTGGGCCATTTGGGAGAAGTCTCTCCTACACAGGGATGGGGAGAGGTTCCTGCTACCCACGACCACTTACTGCCAACTTCCTCTAAAGTAAACCTCCCCACCTTTACCCCAAGCTGCCCAGAGCCCAGGGCATGCCCATGGGTCTCAGCAGAGAGAAGACAGTTTCTGGGGGCCTTCTGGAGACAGCACAGTCACAGAACCCCCCCCTTCCCCCCAGCTCCAACTCTGGACTGCTTAAGGGGTCTGATTGTCAAAGGTCCTGACAAGCATTAGGATCTCCTCTTCACTGGCTGCTTCCTCAAACACACACAGTCTCCCTTATCCTGGAAAAATAAATAGCCAACCTGCTCCCCCCAAATTTTTAAATTAAAAACCAAGCACTTCTCTCTCGACCCAACAGCTTGGGCCATTTCCTTCCTCCCTCTCTGCTGCCAAACTTCCAGAACAAGTGTCCGACATCCGCTGCCTCCTCTTTCCACCTCCCACACTCCATGAACCCACCACAATCTGGTGCCCACCCCCGGGCTCCCTGGAAAAAGCTCTGCCAGGCCTGCCCACGCAATGCCCCCCCTCCGCCCCTGCAGCCCCAGCGGGCCTGATCCACCTGGCCTGTCCCACACCAGGCAGGATCTGGCCCACTCTCCCTTTTTGTTTCTAGGTGGCTGCACTCTCCCTGGCCCCCTGCCTCGCTCTCAGTGCCTGCCCGTCCTCAGCTCCCCCTGCAAGATCATTACTCCCTGTTCTCTCCCCACTGCCCTCTTACCACCTCCCTCCAGCCCCTCTCCCAGGACATTAGCTGGGATCTCTGGGGAGGGTCTGCGCAGTCAAACACACATCTAAAATTTAAACAAAATGATTCTGTGTCTGTCTAATTTTCTGGGCAGAGGATGCATGTCTTCCCCGGCTTCACAAAGGATTCTGGGACCCCCGCCCCCCACCCCTGCAAGATGGTAAAGCCACTGACCATCATGCCAGATTGAAACCTGCTTCTATCTAGCCCCTCCTGTCTCTGGAATTCCGATCCCAAGTTCCTAGCTACGCATCATCTTGCTTGGGTGCTACGTCACAGGCAACTCATAATCAAAGTCCAGTTTCCTCGAGAAAGATATGTAAGAAAGCGGTCCACCTCTCTGAGATGAGCTGGGGTGATTCCAGAAAGTTCCTGGTCAACAGGAACCATCATCCATGAGAGGATCAGCATCCGGAACCTCGTGGTAGTACCTCACTGCCCAGGTTAGCCGATCTGATCACTCAGCAGAGCGCAAGGCCCGGGATGGATGTCAGGGCAGATGGAGTCGGGATGTCTGGGGTAAAAGGCTGGCCGGCGGAGGGGCCAGGCTGTGGGCCACATGTGACTGCATCGGAGCTGGCGCGCCCCGTAACACCGTCCCACTGACGTCGACCTTCTCCCCATTCCACAGATGTAGAAACTGAGGTCAAGCCCTTGAACCTGGGACTCCCAACTCATTGTCCATTGCTCTCTCCAGTATCCCACACTCTCAGGTTAGAGGCGGCCCTCACCTGCGGTCCACAGATGGGCTTTAGGGCAGAGGGATCTGTGAGAAATAATACAGCCATTCTGTGGGCTGTAGTGAGTACGCATTTTTCTAGGAAAGTGCCTGTGGGTCATTTGAAATTCTCTGAGGGCTCCTAGATTTCCAGAACAGTTAAAGAGCTGGGGTCGATTTGTTGAGAAACAAAAGGGCTATCGTGTTTCCATAACACTCACCTTCGAGTGCTTTAGGCAAATCCCTTCACCTTTTTGGAACCTCAGTTTGCCTCTCTGTGAAATCAACTGTTGATCATTTTAAAACTCCGCTCTCTTTCTTCTTATTGCTTTCTTTTTAAGCAGTGAGGCCCTTTTAAAATAACATACAAAACACAGCTGTGTAGGTCTCCATGTGACAAAGAGATCAGAGAAGATAGGGACTGTGGGACTAGGGGCCCCATTTGTCTGGTTTGCTCTCTCTTCTTCCCAGTTCGCTACAGCAGCTCTGCCCAGAAACCCACAAACTCTAGCATTTTACAGCCAGAAAATTCTAGGACCGTATTCCTAAAGCCTTGCATCTCCCTCCTCCCATCCCGGGCTGCAGCCGCCCACGGCCAGGGACTGCGTGTCTTCGAGCTGTCCCACACCCCACAGGCCTGCCCCATGCCAACCCAGCAGAAATCTTGTGGGGGACACAGAAGGTCTGAGAACCAGAAGGTTCTGTTTGCCACAGGGAACATTGAACCAACAGAAGTCCCAACATATTCCTTGATTTGGCTGTGCATGGGTTTTCTTGAATGGGTTACAAAAAGGGAAATAGAACAATATTCACAGACCTCTAAGAGAGGACCGAAGCAGACAGAAGCAGGAGGATGCTGAAGACCTGCTTCCTTCCCACCTGCACACCCTGAAGCCTTCTAGAAGTTCAGAGAGAGACACCAGAGCCAAGCACCAGACTGGAAAGAGGCTGGAGTGCCCTATTCTTGTGTGTCATTCATTGGCTGTGTGACCTTGGGCAAGGCCCTGGCCCTCTCTGGGCCTTAGTTCACCATCCATCAGACAAGAGCACTCCTCACTCACTCCAGTATTCTGAGTGGGACTGAGGCTATTCTGGCTGCAAAACTATCTCCCACATCATGCTTGTGGCATCTCGCCAGCGAGGGCAGGAGGGAGACGGAGGCAAGGGATCAAGAGAGGGCTGTGAATGCGCACAACTCTGCTGCCAGGATGTTCCCGCCCTCCTGAGGCCACATCTGTCCAACTGGGAGAGGAGCCGTGCTGATGGTTCAGAAGTCCTGTCTGTGCTGACCTGAACCCCACCTCCGTGTTCCTCTACACATTTGGCTCTGCTCTGCCCTCAAGGGCCACATAGAGCACCTTGCTTATGACTCTGGGGCCCCAGAACATCCCTCCTGAGATGAGAAGAGAGGACACCCCCCTACTCCGAGGGGCCTCTTCTTCCTGCTCAAGTCCTCCAGCTCCTCAGCTCTCTCTCATTTGATTTGTCTTCCAGAACTTCACCACCCTGAACGGCCCCTTCTAGGGTGTCTAGAAGAGGTTTTTAGAATTGCTTCTAGGCCCTAGGCATCCAAAAGTTGGGGGCAGGCTGAGCAGGTCTGAGAAGAGTAGGGCCCTCAACCTCCCCACGACTGACACGCTCTTTCAAAGTACACACCTCAGAGCCTTTGCCCGTGCTGTTCCCACTCTGAGGAACACTCTTCCATCCTCTTCCCTCTGATCCACTCGGATTCCAACTCCAGTCTCCCCAGCACCACCTCCTCAGCGGAGCCTCCCTGATACCTTGCTCACCCCAACTAGTTGAGGTCTCTCTGCATCTCATAGCTCCACATTTGTGCTCTTAGGTGCATTTAAATAATAACTTCTGAAGTGATTTAATTAACGTCCACTTCCCACGAGGCCATGAAACCCAAGGGGGCAGAGACTGCAGAAGTCTGGCATGTGCTACCTGCTGGGCTCGGACCAGGGCCGGGAGCACAGTGTGTGCTCTGGAAACACTTGTCGTATGGATGCAAGTGTCACAGACATGTGTCTCCTTTTACGTGACCCCAAGGCCCTCACAGAAAGTCCCTTGGGCCCCACCTGATGCCTTGGGGCCAGCCACGCCCCGAGAGGGCGTGGAGGGCCTGGGCTGGGCCTCTGGGGACAGTGCCAGCTTGGCCAGGGGATGGGCTTCCTACTGTGCCCCAGAGAAGCTCAGAAACTCAGAAAGCAATGTGGGCAATATGCATGCAGGAGAGGGTGGACGGTGGCAAAGGGGGCTGCACAAAAAGAGGGAAGGCCTGGGGGATGGGGGTGCCCAGGAGCCCAGCCAGCATCATCTGGCTCTCCCTGCACTGAGAAGTAGACCTGGGCCGGATGCCCTGTTGGAGCCGGTGTGTGCTGTGTGAGTGTGTAACAGGATGCAGGCATTGCATTCCAAGCTCTGCCCTCACCCCCTGGAGAAGGCTGGGGCCCCAGACTGCAGGGGTGCCAGTAGCAGTGTCACCGTGTGCTTGTGCAGGGAGACAGGCGGGCAGGCAGGAGGCTCAGCCGAGTGTCAGTGTGTCTCAGCCTGTGTGGGGGTGGCTGTGCGGGGGTGGAGGCCTGCGGCAGGCACCAGAACATGTGCGTGCCTGCTGCTCGGATGGCTTGGAGGGGGAGGAAGGAAAGCCTGTCCCTTTCCCTGTGCCCGTCACCCCCCACCTTGAAGACCTGCCACCTCCAACTTCCTATGCTTGGCTTTTGGCCCCTACACAGGATCTGGTCCCCTACCTTGGCTTTGTCACTGCCTCTCCCTCTGGCCTTGGGCTATTTCTCTCTGGGTGTTGGTTCCATCATCTGGGTTATAAATAGAGAGTGTGGATGGTCCTTCCAGGTCTGATGTTCATGGAGTCTGCAATCTCCCATGTGTGTCCTCCACAGAGGGAAGCTAAAGAGGGCAACGCCTCCTTTGGGGCATTTCAGCATCTGCAGAATTATTCTGATCCCCATTATACAGATGGTAAATTTGGGGTTCACAAAGGACCAGGGATCCACACAAGGGTGGCCCAGAATCATGATTGAGAAGAAGCCTCAGCTCAGGGTTCTCTTACCCATAAGGTCATGGCCCGTCTTCCCTAGGCGTATTCCCCAGAGACAGCGGCAAGAGGGGTCCTCATCCTGAACCATCCCCCCCCACCATATTCAGGGTGCCAGACACCTGCACACCAGCCATTCCACCTTCTCAAGCCTCTGTCTGCTCATCTGTCAGATGGATGAGTAAGCCCTCTGCCTCCCTGAGACAGGAGTGAATGGATGGAGAGGTGCTTCACCGGCCCCCAAGTGAGGTGAGTATGAGCTTATTAGAAGCAAAATGCAAGTGTACCCTTATCTTTGGGTGTTGTGTGGGTGCCCAGGTGTTTTCTCTCCCCAACATTACCCCACTGAGGCTCCTAACAGTTCAGCCAGGGAAGGATGGGATTGTTGAGCACACTTGGCAGATGTTAGAGCTTGTATCCTGTGAGGGATCCTAAGCACCCAGGACCCTGGCCCCCCAGTGTGGGGAGCAGCCTCTAGCCCCCATGTCCCCTACTGATCAGCCTGGCCCAAGCCCAGCTCCTGATACACAGCTGTGGGGGTAAGAGTGGGCAAGGGGCTCTCGTCCATCCCCCTGCCAACCTGGCTGGCCCCTGGAGCCCTCCCTCAGTCCAAACTGCTCCTGAGTCCATTTCAGATCCTAGTTTCCAGAGAAAGAGTGGGCTGTGCTCTCTCTCCAGGCTCCCTCCCTCCCTCTCCCGGTCTCAAGTAATATCTCCTTCGGAGGCTCTTTCTGTACAGCCCAGTGATTACACAGGCTGCTAGAGCAAGTCTCTGCCTCCCTAACCTCTCCTAGAGGCGGGATTCCAAAGCCCAGAGGATGTCAAAGGCTAGAAGAGGCATCCTCCTTCTGTGCCTCCTGGAGCCCAACCCCCTCCCCCGATCCTGGCCTTCCCAGAAGGTAGGCTCTGCTGGGAGCTCTGCCCAGGCCGACCCTGACCACGAAGCTGACATTACTGCAGTCTGCCTCCAAAGGAGCACCTGTGCTCCTCAGGTCTGGGCCTCTATTTCTCTCATCTCCTGGGAGGAGGGAGGATGGGGGTCAGGGAGGAGTGAGTTGAACTAGTCTCTGGGGACTAGGGGACCTGGAATTGAGATCCTAGCTTATCAGTCACATGCTGCATTGGGACCTTTGCCCAGGAGCACCAAAGGCCCTGGAGGCCCCTGCCCAGGGCCCTGACTCCAGACCACACCCCACCCAGCTGGCTGACCGCCAGGTGGGAGAGAGCAGCTTCCATTACATCCGTAGCCCACCCTATCTGGGCTCCTAGGAGGCCTGCAGTCCCAAGCCAGTCCTCACTGAGTGGGGCGCCGGGAAGCACATGCCCTCGCCTCCAGCTAGGCAGCCCAGGGCCCTGCAGAAGGAGGTCCAAAGGCTCCCATGTCCGCTCATAGGGCCAACCCAGCTGCCTCTGCTAGTCACCCTGCCAGTGATCTGAAGCGTCTTCTGGATAAGGAGCCCAGCTTCTGGTTGGTGACCGCAGTGTCGCGGCCGGCAGGGACTGTAGGTCAAGAATGAAAGGCCGGGCCCTGCAGGCATCTTCCTCTCTTCTTCCAGCAGAGGAGGAGTTTGGTCGGGCGCCTCCGATGGAAGGTAAACATGAGGTGGCCTGGCCTTGGGCTTCGGCCTGCCCAGCCTTTGAGGGCAACAATGATTCTAGCAACAGCCCCTGCAGATGGCCCACGAGGTGCCGGGCCATATCTTTATTTGTGCCCCCTTATTCTATCAGCACAGCCATTTTCTATCTCCAGACTACAGGGGGCTGTCATGTGGCCGGTGTCACAGAGCTGTGGATGGTGAGATCCAGAGCGGTGTGCTCCGCCCACCCCTACCTGCCCCACTGGGTGCCTAGCCCCCCTCCTGCTCAGTAATATATACACCCTGGTGTTTCTAACCCAGGCATGGCTTAAAAGAGGCACGGAGCCTCGTTCTCTTTCCAATACAAGTATCGTGAACCTGAAGCCCATCACAGTCTTCCTAATGTCCTGTAAGCTCCTGACACGGCACACGACATTTCATAGGTTTGTACTTTTCTTCTGGAGAATGTAGACGTAGGCTTTCGTCAGATTCCTGGAGGAATATGTGACCTAAAAAGGGTTAGGAGCCCGCATGGTTCTAAAAGGGAGAGGTCTGAAATGGATTAGACGAGGGCTGGCCATGTCTGCCACCCTCGGTTTTCCTCCCATGGCCCCACTAGGGCTCCCCATCCTCTGAAATTCTGCCCCTGGCAGGCAGGGGGTTGAGAAGGCTCCCGAGGGCTCCCCATGCCAAGGTACCCCCACAGCACCCAGTCTTCATGATATTCATCTCCTCTTGGGGCAAAATACCACTTTTATTTTCACTTTAAGTGCCTGAGTCACAGCTCAACTCCATTTCACTGCACCCTGTGACGCAGCCGAGCCTTGGTCATGCCCTGGAAGGCAGATCCCAGCTAATCAGGGACTCCTTGGGCCCCAGTGGGCACCGGAAGCCGGTGGAGAAGCAACCCTGTGCACATTTAGCACACAGCTTCAGTCCTCTGGAGCAGCTCAAAACACACTCAGAAACACAGAAGGTCTGCAGACAAGAGTGGGCCCACGTCTGCCCATGGGTGTGTGTCTGTTCAAGGACCTGGTGCGTACCTGTGGGTGTCAGGATAGCCTGGGATGTGTGTGTGTGTGTGTGTGTGTGCGCGCGTGCGTGCGTGTGTGCAGGCAGCCTACTTGTACACAGCCACAGGCCCACCTCCCACACATATGCAGACACCAGCATGAGCTCACACATGCCTTCACCACCCACACTCCCACCCGAGCCTTTGGCCCAGGCCTCACACGCACACACATAAACCTTCCCCTGTGCGTGGCCCCCTGTCCACACCCAGATGTGCTTGTGTCCAGACTGCAGAGAGGTACTGTTGTGCCTAAGGCCCCCACGGGCATCCTTACACAGACACGGACATTTGCACACCCCCAGACCTCACACACATTCGCCTGCTGGCATGCATAGAGCTCTGCCCTGCCACACTCGGGCACACACAGTGACGCATATTCACACCTTCACCCCCATGCAAATCAGCCTGTGGTATCCCTTGTGCCACCTGCACGCATCCACTCTTGGAGGCCTTCCACAGGAAGTGCACACCAGCACCTCCTCCTGCTGTACACATGTGCACACTTGCATACTCTTGAGTGCACACAAGTGTACCCCAGAGTTGGTCCTTATACCGCACACATCCAGACCGCACCCCAGCATACATCTGCTCACAGGGCCCCTCTCCCCTGCTGCTAGAGCAAGGACCACCCAGGGTGTTGGAGCTGCTTTGCCCAAGGGGCAAACTCTGCCTCCAAACTACACCCCTACCCTGATCCATCCCCCGACCCTCCACAAACCTAGCTGGGGGCATCCAGGGTGTTTCCTGGACACCCCGCAACCTACTGGGCTACCCCAGGGGGGCTTTCCTCCTTCCTCTCTTCCCACCCTTCTCTCCCCACCAGTCATCAGAGGCATAAAATGAGCTCGGGAGCTGGACAACTTTGCCAAGGGACCAGGGCTGGTGGTATACTAGCTGGTGGTAGTGCCTCCTCCAACTTGCCTGACTGCCCCCTCCCCACACTCCAGCACCCGGGAAGCCTCACCAGTCCCTCCGTTATTAACCCCTGCTGTCCCGATGCCTTCACTCCAAAAGGAGTTGGGAGGAGGTGGGTGGGGAGGGGATGCGCTTTGGGGGAGAAGTTGGCCACTCTGCCCTGTAGCCATTGGTGCCTAAAGTCAGGAAGGACTGCCTGAGAGCTGGGGAACTCTTTCCCATTAGAGGTGTCCAAGTAAAGGCCAGATGAATACCTCGAGAGAAAGTCAGCAGCCTGGACTTAGCTGACTGGGAAGATCTCTTTTTAACCCTGAGTTTCTAAAAATCTGTGTGTGCCCAGTCATATGCACTCGTGTGTGCCTTCATGCGTGCACTGGCATGCACCGTCAACCTTTCACCTTTACACACACACTCGCCCAGCTGGCCTTGACACATCTGTGCACCTGCAAACATGCCTCCACGCAGCTCTGGGCACTCTGCACAGGCAAGCATCCCCAAACACACGCAGACTTCCTCCCTGTATGTGCACGGGGAAGCACGCAGGTGCACACCCTCCCCCCATGATGCTGACCCCCTGCACCCTCTAGAACTCTCTGAGGTGCAACTCACTTTCCCAGTTCCTCGAAGAGCTGGTACTCTTCCGTGAAGCGGGTGCAGGTGATGGTGGCCATCCTGGCGTTCGGCGGGCAGGCGAGGCTTGCGGCTGGAGGACCAGGACTGGGGCTCTGCGACTCGGCGTCCGCAACTAGGGACCACTTGCCTGCCTGTGCTGCCGAGCGCGAACCAAGAACCAGCTTGACTGACGAGCCCGGGGCTTCTGAGCAGGGCACTGTGGCTGCTCACAGCCTCGCGAGCCTTCGTCAGCATCCAGGTCCCCATGGCAACCACCTCCGAAACGCCCTGTTCCCGTTGCCCCGGTAACTGCCTCTCCAACACCTGCCTGCCTTCCACTGCGAAACCTGCTCCCGGACGCCCTGGCCTGAACCACACAGAACGCTGCAGGCCTGTGTGGGCCCAGGGCAGGGGACTCGGCACCCCCGAGGTGATGGTCTGAGGGAGGGGTCCAGAGAGGGGGAGAAGAGCAAACTTAATCCACAAGTGATCTTCTCTCTTCCCACCTCCCCCCACTCCAACTGTGGGTCCCTTGTAGCAGACAGGATGGGATTAAGTGGGGCAAAAAGGCAGTTGCCATGGTAACGGCTAGTGGGTGCCACATTCTGGGATGGTCCCCAGGAAAGACAGGATACAGTTACCCTGGCAACTTCATCTCCTCTGGAGAGACAGGTATTGCCCCGTTGCCTTGGCAACAGCCGGGTTCTAGGGTTTACAGGAAGCGATGGCTAATTCATTGGGATCTCTCTCCCAGTGGATCACTGTAGTCTGTAGCTATCTCTCTGCTCCCCTCTATATTTTGTTTGGGCCTCTGCCTGTCTTCCTCATTTGCTCTCTTTCTCTGCTACCCTGTCCATCACACTGGCACTCTAGCTTGGGGGACAAGTGCAGAGGAGACATCCAGACTCTGGAGGGGACAGCCCTGCCTGCCCGCTCATCCCCACCCCCCTCCTCCACCCCATCTTCCCAGTGGGACCATGGAGATCTGGTCTTCTGGGGCTCATGTCCCAGTTTCTGCTTGTACTTCAAGTCAAGGTGAAAGAGGAGGAGGCAGGCAGTGGGGAGGTAGGCATGGCCTGGCATGGAAGGGAGTGGTCACGGGCCTGCCCTGAAATCCTCATTCCCTTTTCCTCATTCTCATTTTCCCTGCCAAGTTTGGTTCTTCAAGGCAGCAGCCAGATATGTGGCCTCAGGATCACACCCAAGCCCTGGGGCTTTAGGAAGGAAAAGGACGGGTGTTAAGGATCTGAGTTCAACTCCTGCTCTGACATTTATTAGCTGTGTGACCCTGGGAAAGTCACTGCCCCTCTCTGAGCCTCCGGTGCTCTTTCTAGAAAACAGAACAAGACTGCCACTGCAGAGGAAGGCGGTGAAGAAGGAGTGGGCTAAGGGCTGTGGAAGCCTTTGGGAAGTATGTAAACATGAGGCCTCTCTCTTTTTAGTTTCTGGAAGAGGAAAAGAAAGGTCTAAAGCAGGACCATGACCACCCCCATCACTAGCTTGGACTTAGAATTTCACACCCACCTCCTCCACTCAAGCTCATTTCACAGCACACCAGGCCGAGGTCTCATGCCAACACTTGCCCACAGTGAGCATAGGTCGGATAAAAGGATCCAGGATCCAAACCCTCGTTTCTACCCCACCCCTCGGAGCCTCCACCTTGCCTTACCAGTCACCTCGCTTGCTGGATACATTGTCGGCTCGTCGGTCATCCCCAGCCCCAGCAGGTCCCTGACTCACTACCTTAGGTCCAGGGGCCCCAGGACACACCGGGTCCCCCCTCCCACAATTCTGCCCCTCTTCTGGGAGTTGGGGGTGGGAGAGAATGATGGGGTTAGCTCCCTGATGCAGCAACTTCTTCCCAGGAAGGGAAGGATGGGAGGGAGGCCAAGGGGAAGGAGGGGAGGCGAGCTAGGGAGGAGGGGTAATGGCTTAGCCACTAATTGCACCATTACCACCTTCAGAAAAAGGAAAAACCACTCCGTTTTGTTTCTGCGCACAATACGCTTCCCGCTCCTGCCGCCAACGTTGCAATTCAGCAGCAGAGAAGAGAGGCCTTTGCTTGGGGGCGCACAGCTGGTGGGAGCAGGCTGGGCACGGAACACCACTAGAGGCAAGAGAGGCAGATGCGGGGAAGTGGGGGAAGGACCGCACCCCTACCTCCCAGCCCAGACCCTCTAGCCCTCCCCGGGAGACGGCTCCCACTCGTGAAGGCTCTGCAACAGCCCTTAGGGACCACTGAAGTGCCCTCAGTCATTGTCCAGGGGAGAGGAGAGGAACTCCATGATCTATAGGCTGTGTGACTTTGGATGAGCAGCCTACCTTCTCTGTGCCTCAGTTTCCTCATCTTCAAAATAGAGTTCATAATGTTCCCTACCTGCAGGGCTATTTAAGGATTAAATGAGATGGGCAGAGGAGTACAAGAGCTGTCACACTGTATGCGCCCATAGATGGGAAATTATTATTATGACGAGACGCAGAAGCCCCTCCCTCCTCACACCGCTCTGTTTGGGTCGGGGAAGCACACGCCACTATCCTTTAGTCCTAGCACTTTGTGGTGCGGTTCTCTGAATCCCCATGGGAGTTGAGCTCATGGTTTGAGCATCACCCTGGCCTAGCCTGGTTTGCAGCCTTTTGCCAGGAGAACAAAGGACTAGAACAAAGAGGCTAGGAGAGGGCTCACATGCCCTCCTCTAGCTCACAGGAGCCAACTTAGCTTAATGGGACTTTAGAAATTAACACATAAAACAAATATCAAATGTGCTGTGAGGCTGTATTAATGGAAGTCTGAAGTTCTGAATGAAGGAGGTGATAGTCCTGCTCTGCCTGGGCTTGACCACCCAGTTTCCTGGCTCGCCCCATCCCCAGTCCCCAGTGATGAAGTGAAACAAGTTCAGAAGAGGGCGGAGCACCTGGCGGGAGGTTGGGAGGTGGTACCACTAGGTCACAGGAAGAGTCAGGGGGACAAGAGGAAGAGGCTAGGGCTGGCTCTCTCCCTGTCTCTGACAAGGACTATGGAGATGGCCTGTGTGGATTCAGGGGGCAGGAGCAACCTGGACCCCCACCGCCCTGTCACCCCCTCACCCTGTCTGTCTGTCCTTCCCTACCTCTGTCTCCCCTTTCAGCTCTCCTTCCTCCTCCCCGTTTTCTCTTTCTCTCCTTTCCCCATTTTCTTTCTTCCCTCCCTTGAGCCCTTTCTTCTCAGTCCTCCCTATCTTTCTTGCTCCTTTTCACATCCTTTCTTGTTTCCACTTCCCTCCCTCCCACCTCCTGGGCTCCGTACCTCGTTTCCCTCTCGGGCCAGCCTGGCCCAGACCCTATGCATGCTGGGGGACGTCCAGGCCCTGGTGGCAGAGAGATGGATGGAGAGGAGGAAGAAGACAAAAGGTCTCCTTGGCCATTCTCATACACACCCTGCCCTCGCGTGCCCCGAACCCTGCAGAGCTTAGCTCAGGGGTGCGGGCCCTGCCTCAGACAGGCACCCCGTGTGGAGGGTAACTGCCACACTGCGAGACAGCTAATTCACTGCCTTCCCCGTGCCCGTGAGGCCGGCAGCTGGGCCTGCTGGTGGTGGGCAGTGAGGAGCCAGGCCTGCCTCTGTGCCGTGGAGAGAATGAGCCAATGATTGCGATGGGGGGACTGTTCCTGCCAGACCTCCACTTCCCAGGGCCGTGGCAGGCATGAGAGCTAGCACATGTGCTCCGTCTCAAGAGCTGGCCCGAGTGCTAAGGGCTGGTGGCCAGGGGCGGGAGCCTGAGAGGTCACTGAGCACAGTTGTGACATGCTAAGATAAAGAACCTGAATGTGAACACAAACTATACCCCAGGTATATGGGATGGGAGGGAAACACCCTGGGATGAAGGCCAAGTTCTTGGCCCACAGCAGAGGCGGGGAGGGATGGAGGGGAAGCTCAGAGCCCCGGAAGCACTGTGACAGCCCTACTGTCATCCCACACTCCGCAGCCCACACACAGACTCTCATGTACATGCCGGGGGGCCGCGCGGTCCTGCAGGGCCTGGGAGATGCCACAGAAAACGTGCCATCTGAAGGGTCCCCACGAGGCCTGTCCCACTAAGGGCAGTGAGCATGGGGGGGCAGACTCGGCAGAAAGTGGGCCAAGAGAGAAATGATCCAGCCGAGGGTCCAGTTGGAGGGTGATGTGGTTAATTAACGGCAGTGATGATGCCAGGCTTCCACTGTGGAGAGAGTGAGGGTTCAGGGAACATCACGGTCCTCTGAGGGGTCCCACATAGGAGGCAGTGATTGCAGAGCAGAGGGAAGCAGGGAGCTAAGGGACAGAGGACAATGGCTGCTGAGCCAATGTCCGCACAGCACAGCCTGTAGTTAGAGGATCCAAGTTCAAGTCCAGCTGTTGGCTAGGTATGCTTATGGCAGGGGCCTCCACTTCTTCCTGAGAAATACAGGGACAAGCTGTTCCTTCACAGACTCCAAAAATATGAAAAATAGTTATTTCCGCTTTAGAGCCAGGCCCGTGCTAAAGCATACTGGACAAGTTATACCTCACCACAGATATCCGTGAGAGGTACAGTCATTGCCTAGTCATTGCAGAGATGTGGCGTGACTTACCCACGTAGGGTCTGTGTGACCTCTGCACCCCTGCCCTGTGTCCTTCGACCTACATGAGGGCTGAAAGGGCCCTGATGGAGCCCATGCCCCACATAGATGGAGACCAAGGCCCAGAGAAAGGAAGAGGCTGCTTCCTCCCTCAGTAGCAGAAGTCAGGGGCAGAGTGAGGACATAATCCAGAATTTCAGATTCCCAGGACAGTGCTCCTTCCCTTGCCCTGGCTCTGCCCTCCCTCTTTCTGCCACTGCAGGGCTGCTCACCTACGTCCCAAGGTAGCCATTAGGTACCAAGCGAGAGGAGAGAGAATACAGCCAAAGCCCAGGGTGGGGTTCAGAGCCCTGTCTCTCTAGCCAGGTCCAGAGCTCCCTCTTGGTTCCTGGAAGATTAGTCATCCCTGCCCAGGACTCCACAGACAGGCAGGGCCCAGCTTGGACAGGGACACCCCTGGCTCTAATCTAGGAGGCAGATCTCCTGCCATGTGGTCCAGCCAAAGGGGAAGTAGAGAGTCTGTCTGGCATCTCTGGGCTCCACGCCCTCAGATCTGTTACCCAAGGGGCCACAGCTGCCTCTGGTCTCCCACCCACCACTCCCCACCAGGTGGTCCAAACATCTGCCTAGCAGTGCCAGTCAGGGGCCTGATACAGAGTCCAGACCCAGGTACTCGGCTGAAGGGAACTCAGGGACCACAGGAGATAGGAGAAGACAGGCAGGAGCCATGCTGTCCCCTGGGCGGAGCAGATACCACAGCCAGGAGGCAGAGCCTCCCCTCCCAATGCTCTAGTCCTGGTGGCTCCTTACCCCAGTATCTTCCACCTATCCCAGCCCTGGGGCAACTGGCAGAGCCTTGGTTAGGCAGGCTGGGGGACTGCTGGGCTTGAGGGGGGCTTCTGGGATGTCTGCTGGGCTCTGGGTTAGGTAGGACCCTGAGCCAGGCAAGCTCTAGGCCGGGCTTGAGGTCACACCAAGCTTCCTTCTCAGGGCATGGGGGGCAGCGGGGCAGGTGCCAGCCTCTTGCCTCAGCTGGACTCTCTCTGTTTGAGGCCAGGTTATCATAGGAGGGTAGGCCTTGGTGTCTAAGGATAAAGGGCCTTTTATGGTCCCTGCTCGTATGGCATAAAGGAAGCAGGGTTGGAGTTGGAGGAGAGGTCACTTAAGGCAGGGTCAAGTCTGCAGGCCTGGGAGAGGCCTCCATTCAACTGCTACAGGCCTGGAGCTGCCGGAAGCCCTGGCTCCATGCCACTCTGGAAGGGCACAACCCAGACAGCTGGGAGAAGCATCCAGAAGTGCCAGAGAATCCTAGGTAATGGGCAGACTATGAACAAGCCATCTGTGGGATATGCTAAGCCTAGGACACCATCTTCTTTAGAGTCTCCCTCCTGAGCAGGCAGAGGTGCTCGGGGTGGTCGGAATCCAGAGGCTTCAGCCAGTCCTGGCCCCTGCCCCATGTAGCCCAGGCATTGACACCCTAGAGACACAGACAGCTCCAGCTGGAGGGGCAGAGGAAGGGGCCCGGAACATGGGTGGTCACCTCCATCCTGCAGCCCCAGGCCAGACTCTCACTCCTGGGCTCAGCTCCCTCTGCAAAGGGGATGCAGCTCTGGAACCAGTGCCCAAACCCCCTCCGCTGCACCGCACCCACCCCACCCCTCCCGTCCTGCTCATCCACAAGCTGACGAGTCCTAACAGGCCTCCTTTGCCAGTGACAAAAATAACTATTTTCAAAATTCACAGCAGGGCTTTCGCCTACACATGCTGCACCGACTGGAACCTGGAGGGAGATATGCAGAACGCAGTGTGCGCATGGAGATGCACTCCACAGCGAGCAGGCTCTGAACCCCCCACGCCCCTCCTCCCACCCCTAGGCCCATGCCCTCCAGCACACACCCACAGGGCCGTCCAGGATGACCAGGGAGGAGGGGCTCCTAAAGCATCCATTGGACACAGGGGGACACTGAGGTCCGGAGAGGGTCCAGGAGTTGCCAGAGGTCACGCGGTGGATCTGTGGCAGGACCGGGCCAGAACGCATACATTCTGCTTCCTGGCCAGGCTGCCCACCTCCTCTCCCACTAGCTTGGTCAATGGTGAGCTCACATGTGCCCTGGGGATGCATGTGTGCACTGCACCACCCCCTGCCCTGACGTGTTTGCAGACAGCACTGCACCTGGTTTCCAGGTTACTGCATTTTAATCAAGTGCATGGGCTCCTCCACAACCATTACCTTGGCCAGTTCTCTACGACCCTGTGAGGTAGGCAGAGCTCTGGCTAGTATCCCCGATTTGCAGATGGGGAAACTGAGGCCCACAGGTGAAGGAGTGGGCCCAGGGTCAAAAAAGCACCCAAGCGTCCTGACTATTGGTTCAGGGGCTTTTTTCACAGCTGTTTCCATCACTCTTGATCCTGCAGCAGCTAACAGCCAGGCCGACCCTCTGGGCCAGAGGGAGAGCTTTCTGCCACAGCCCACAGCACCAGTGTGGCCCCAGGGCTGGCCCTAGCCATGTGAAGACCCGGAAAGTCGGCTGCCAGCCCAGCCCCCACCCTCAGCATCAGAGGATCCCTTCGGAGAGTGGCCAGATCACCATACCTCAGCTGGGGTCCAGGCCTCGAGCTGCCTCCATGTGGCCCCTCACCCAAGCAGTACCACAGAGGTGCAGGGTCCAAGGGCAAGCTTTTAAATGAGATGGGAGGTGGCACGGTCAACGGCAACTCCACCATGGCCCCAGGCCCCAGGTTCACACCACAGAGCCACAAAATCATCAGAATTCATTTACAGATGAGGAAACTGAGGCCCAGAGAGCTCATGCAGGCCACTTGAGGTCACAGAGCAAATCAGTGGAGAGGCAGGATTGGAATCTAGTTTATTCTTCCCCAAGCCAAGCCCTGCATCCTTCAACTGAGGGGCTCTAAGCCCTCTTTTTCCCTGCAGATGGGGACTTGACCTCAGGCCCCTCCCTGGGGAGGGACACGGCCAGTTTTGAATGGGGAAGTACATCTAGAGGGACAGAGATCCTCACCTCCCCCCCGCAGGCCCCATCAGATCCGCTGTGACATCAGCCTGGTGTTGAGTTTACGAAAAAAGGATCGCAGCTTGCAAATCTTGCATTTTTTCTTGTGGCGCCCTCGTGAGAAGCTTCGAGCCCTGCCTGCCTCTTCCTCCTCTTCCTCCTCTTCCTCCTCACTGGCCCAGGGCCCCCAAGCACCCCCATTAAAGTCAGGGTGGGCCCGAGGATTCTCAGCGGGGTAGCGCACAGGGATGGCTGTGCGGTTATAGTCCGCCAGACGGGCCAGCAGGGCACGGACCACATCAGGCCGCTGGCCCGCCAGGTCCTCCCGTTCATAGGGGTCAGCGCTGATATTGAAGAGCCACACTGCCTGGCGGGCACTGGCCATGCGCTCCAGGTTCCACCAGCTGCCGGGGAAGGCGGCCAGTGTCTGCGGTGGGATCCAGTCACCATAGCCGGGGTCGCCTGTTAGCAGCTTCCACTCGCCCACGCGGATGGCGGCCTGCACGGCAGTGTTCCAGATGCCGAAGCCGGCCTCCAGGGAGCCGTGCCGGGCATGGTTGTAGAGCGGGTCGATGTTGTGCAGGATCTCTGTGCGCGGCGAAGCCCGGCCCTCACTGATGGCCGGCCACACATCATAGCCATCCAGCCCGTCAGCCGCCGAGGCACTGCCACCGGCCAGACCCACCAGGGTCGGGTACCAGTCAGTGATGTGCACCAGCGCCCGGCTGGTCCGGCGCTTCCGCTTGAGCAAGGGGCTGTGGACGAAGCCCAGGCCGCGCACCCCACCTTCCCAGTAAGTGCCCTTGCGTCCCCGCAGTGGCCAGTTGCTGCCCCCTGAGAAGGTCTGGCCACCATTGTCACTGGAGAAGATGATGACACTGTTGTTGTAGAAACCATAGCGCTTGAGGGCCCAGGTGATGTTGCGCACAGCCTCATCCATGCAGGTGACCATGGCCGCGTACTTCCGCCGGGCCACGTTGCCCATGGTGCGGTAGCGGTATAGGTACTCACGAGGGGACTGTAGGGGCGTGTGCACTGCCTGGAAGGCCACGTAGAGAAAGAGGGGCTGCCGGGGGCTGTGTCTGGCTAGGATGTGGCTGACGCGCTGGGCGTAGAGCAGAGTGGAATACTGGCCGCTGAGCCCCCAGGCCACGCTCTCGCCCTCGTGCAGGTCAAAGCCGCACACCCCCGGCCCGTCGCAGTTGTCATAGGTGTAGTAGTCCACATTGCCCGTGAGCGAGCCCAGGAAGGTGTCGAAGCCACGGCGGGTGGGCAGGCACTCCTTCCGGTAGAAGCCCAGGTGCCACTTGCCCACCATGTGGGTAGAGTACCCTGCCTCCTGCAACTTCTGGGGCAGCGTCACCTGGTCCAGGGGCAGGCAGTTGGGCTGCCGAGGGCGGATGATGGAGTGCTGAAGTCCCGTATGGATCTGGTACCTGGTGGAAGGAGGGGAGGGCAAAGAAGTCCCAGGTGAACTCAGACCACTGCTCTGGCCCACTGGCCCCCAGTTCTCACCCAGAGGGGGGCTCCGGTCCCAGCGCTTCCGGCAAACATACAGCAGGTACTATCTGATGGGAGAAGCACTTCAAATGCATCATCTCACTGAATCCTCAAAATCAGCTGAGCGTCTATTATTGTCATTTTGCAGATGAGGAAATTGAAGGTCAAAATGGTTAAACCGCTTGCCCAGCATCACACAGCTAGGAAGCCGGGGAACTTAAGAGTTGAATCCAGGTTAATCACAACAAAAGGACAGCAGCTAATGCCAAGCATTCCCCGTGTGCTCAGCATTGCACTCAGCCCCTTATATAAATTATCTCACCAAATCCCCACTAACCTAGGGGGTGCATGCATATCATTATTATTCCCATTTTTCAAGTTAGGAAACTGAGGCTCAGTAAATTAAGTCACTTGCCCGGTGACTCAAACAACTTGTAACTGGACTTGGGATCTGTATCCCGGGAAGTCTTCAGAAACTTCAGAATCCTGGAGCTCTAAGCCTCTACTTTGCTCTAGGGCCTAGTGTAAGTCCTGTCTTATCAGGAAAAGTCCTACTCACTCTTCAAAGCCCAGCCCAAATGTCACCCCTTCTGTAAAGTCTCCCATAACTCTCTCCAAGAATGAGTCACTTTTGCTTCTGGGTTAACATTTAATACACATTATCACTGTCCTACCTGACCGTAGGATTCTACTCAGTTGTACATGCTCTTGGGCCCAATCATCTGTAACTGGGTTGTCCTTTACTCAATTTTGTGTTCTTGGCACTCAGGTGGTGTTTAAAGGACACTCAATTACTTATGGAATGAATGAATGAATGAATGAATGAATGATGGCACTCAGAGGATTTTAGAGCCAGAAAAGACCCAAGTCACTTCTAGTGATTTACCTCATCTTAAAAACACAGTTCCAGAGGAGGGAAGGACCTTGCCCAAGGTCATTCTGTGGTCGGGGGCAAAGCCAGGACTTGAACACAAATCCAAGCCAAGTCCAAGCACAGGCTCTCTTCCAGCAAACTAGGCTGCCATGTCTCCTCCCCCATGGTGGTCTCAGTTTCCTCATCTATAGGGGAGAGGTGGGTTGAATGGGAGATTTCTGAAAACCTTTCGGTTCCCAGATTTTATGAGGCCCGTTCTCATGTGCCTGCCCATAAGTTCATGTGGCCCCTGGATCCGGTCATTCACACAGGCTAATGCTGTGAGCCAGGAATGAACAGTGAGCAGAATCCTATATTCCTCATTTATTCATTCAAATCCCTTCTGTGGTCAAGGCCCCCGTGTGATCTGCTTGGGGTGTCCTGCCTTTACTCAAGTCTTAAAAGTCCCAGAGTAAATAAAGAGCCTGGAATGTCACTAGGGTCTTAGAATCCCACACCTTTTTCTCACCCCAGGGGAATCCAAGTTAAGCCAACACCTGAAAGCCTGACACCTTTAACGCAAGCACTAGGGTGAGCTTTCCTGTTTTTAGTCTCCTTAACTTAAAGCTGTTATTGGTGTTAGCTATCATTAGCTATGATTGCCATTTTTAACACTATCTGCCACACACATTATTTCATTTAATCCTCATTAAAAAAAACCTACAAGACTATTATTATCCTCATTCTACAGATGATGAACTGGGGCTCTCCAAAGCACAGCCGAAGCCCAACTGCAGACAGCTAGCAAGCAGTTGTCCCGAGCTTTGAACACGGGTCTGCACAATTCGTGCTGAAAACCTCTCAGTCAAACTCATGAACGATTTCACTGAACAGAGGCAGTATCGTAGGGCCCAGTCACAGCCGAGAGCCCCTTCAGAGTGCTGGGCACCACAGAGCGCCGGTCTGTAAAGTGGGTGGGCCAGCTCAGAGTCGCCAAAGCTCGTCTGTATGTGAGTAACACGAGAGACGCTGGCTGTCTCCAGCTTCGCCAAACACGGCTGGGTGGACGAACAAACACTAATGAGAGTAGTCAGCATCGGTCTGACGGAGCCAGCTGTGGGGGGCGGGGGGAGCGGAGGGCAGGCGCTGCCCGGCCACACTCAGCTAACTTCACAGATCAGGGGGTTGGAACGGTGCCCTGATGGCTGCTCATTCCCCTGCTTACACCAAAAGTCACCGCTCCAGGGAGAGAGAAACGCCAACTTGTGCACAGTTCTCGGGAATGCAGGTTCTTCCTCTTCTAGAGGGGCGGCAACATTTGGGCTTCACCACCACCATGACCACTGACACCCCCGCACACAGCACATACACCAGCCCCTCGCCCTCTTCTCCGATTCTCTTTCTGTTCCTGGAGCTAAATTCGGAGTGCCCGAGCGAGGGAAGAAAAGGCACCTCTTTGACTCTCAGCTCTGGGACCCCTGCCAACCACCTGGCCTCTCAGCCCCCTCTCCTACTGACCCTACTGACTATAGGCACGAATTGGGCCCTCCCTGACTCCATGCCTCAGTTTCTCCCCACCCAAAAACAGAGAGAGCAAGGCTCTGGTTCCTGAGATCATACTCATGGCTTTTGGGTGGAACTTGGGAGAAGGCATGCCTTGGACCCTATCCAAGGAGGATTAGCTTCAGCCTTGCCAAGGGATTTTCTCCTAAGTGGCCAGAGTTTGCCTTCCACACCCCCACCTCCTGTGTCCCTGCTCTTTTAGTCCTGTAATCCTGACTCCTTGCCCATGGACAACTCCTTACGGAGAAAGCAACACGTCTCCTTGGGACTTCCAGCCAATTTAGAAGGACTTTGCAGATGAAAACACAGAGGTTTGGAGAAATGAAGTAACTAGCCTAAGGTTCCATATGTCATGGCATCCTGTGTCCTTCTGCTGCCCCTATTCGTCCCCTGGCTTCCTCTCCACACAGCCATCAGACGGTTTGGGAATATTTATCGCCAGCCAAGCAGGTTACACACAACTCATTCCATCGTCACTCTTTCACATAAACACCGCTCTTCACTCCGCTTATAAACAGACAAGAAGCTGGAGGCTTTAAGAAGGGAAAAGACTCGCTCGTGGCCTCAGGGTCTGTGTACAGAAGTGGCATTAGAACCTAAGTGTCAGAGACTGCCATGTTCCTCCAACAAAGGGATGACCAGATGTCTCCTTTACATGGTGTGTCATATGTGTCCTAGAACATCAGAGGGAGGAGACCTCAAAGATGATCCAATCCGCTCCTCGGACGATTGG
This sequence comes from Suricata suricatta, assembly GCF_006229205.1. Classification (NCBI taxonomy): domain Eukaryota; kingdom Metazoa; phylum Chordata; class Mammalia; order Carnivora; family Herpestidae; genus Suricata; species Suricata suricatta. Next base: position 107,101,813 of record NC_043705.1, on the reverse strand, counting down.
TGAAACGGAGGCCCAGAGGGTAAAGGACATAACTAACGATCACACAGGCAACTGGAGACAGTCGTGTCTGAAGGTCTCAGAACTGGCCCTGAGTCCTGGTTTCTCAGGTCCCAGAGTAGAGGGGACTGAGAACGCACAGGAAATCTCCAGACCGGATTCATTTGGGGCTTGCACGAGCGCCCTAACAGCCTGGGTCATGCCTACCTGCCAGTGAGAAGTTGGCTCCGCGAAGGCGTGCAGATGGGCTGGATGTAATAATTCTCCAACTTGACACCCTCAGCTGCCAGCCGGTCCAGCGTAGGGGTCTCGATATCTGAGCCATGGTAGCCCACGTCGTGGTAGCCCTGGTCGTCGGTGAGGATGAAGATGATATGGGGAGGCTGGGGTGGAGCGGCCGAGAGCTGCTCCCCTCCCGCCTCCCCGGGCCCGTCGGCCACCAGGCTCGGTTTGGCCCAGTCCCAGGACAGGTAGCCGAAGCTAAGCAGGCTGACCAGCGAGAGGCCAGTGAGGGCGTGCATCGCCATGCCGGCTCGCGCGTCCCGGCGCACAGGGTTCCCGGGGCCTCACCGCCTCGCGCGCCCAGGGCGCACGGCCCGCACGCCCGCTGGCTGGCCGGCCTGGAC